>NC_079190.1:35017549-35317549 GCF_029499605.1 Hyla sarda | reverse complement strand
GGGTGGATTATGTGTCTATGATACAATTATTACATTGCTCTTTGCTGTACCCTTCAGGGAGGTAATCCTAAGGGCATTTGTTGCTGCTGCATTCGGCCCGTGTAATACACTTTCAAGTGCTTTACCTTCCCGGTGACTTAACGCACCCAAACCTGAGAAAGTAACTTAGTATTGAGATAATTATATTGAACATGAGACTTAACTATACAGTAGATCCCTACAGGCAATAACACATGGAGTCATGATCTTCCAGCTCAGCTCAATGTAAATGTATTAGAAGAGTCTCTAAGGAAAACTCTAAAAATAACCAAAGTATCATCACCATGTTCCACCTGTGAGACCCGTGCGAATCCAATGCTTTTCTCTGGGTTATAAAAACCGAAATGGCTCAGTATTAAATGGATACTCCGCCCCTAGACATCTTATCCCCTATCCAAAGGATTGGGGATAAGATGTCTGATTGAGGGGGTCCCGCCGCTGGGAACCCTTACGATCTCTCCTGCAGCACCCCCTGTCATCTTGTGCTCGAAACGAACTTCGCTCCATGCCGGATGACTGGCGATGCGGGGTGGAGGCTCGTGATGTCACGGTCATGCCCCGATCGTGACATCACGGCCATGCCCCCTTAATTCAAGTCTATGCCCCCTCCTATAGACTTGCATTGAGGGGGCGTGCCCGTGACATCACAAGATAGTTGTGGCCGTGACATCACACGCCCCCATCGCTGCAACTTATGCTCTGAACCAATGCCATGTGCAGCAGGGAGATTGTGGGGGTCCCCAATGGCGGGACCCCTGCGATCACACATCTTATCCTTTATCCTTTGGATAGGGGATAAGATGTCTAGGGGCAGAGTACCCCTTTAAGATGTGAGGTCTTGTAATACTGGATCTAGGGTTCAGATGGGTTCAAGTGGACATTGCCATAGAGTGGCCATGTTCTTGTTAGGTTCATATGGCTTTCACAGTGGTTTCCTTCTACATTTTGGGAGACAGTGACAGTAATGGTGGACAGGGATCACTATATTTCCCAAAGGTATCTGTCATATGTAAAACCAGGTTTTAGGAGACAGATATCTCATACAGGGAAAGCTGGGTGACATATGGGAAAATCCAGTAAAAATGTAAATCTATAGAAGACTATTAGTACCAGGGATATTGGTACATTATTGAGCCTGGGTTTTTATGAGATGAAAGTCAGTTTTGGTAGTGGGTCCTTTCATCCCACTTCCTGGACCAAGCTAGGTTTTTTCATTATTCCAGATCAGCATAGGTGCTGAAGACAGCTTGTCACTGGACTCAAAAGGTACTGAGAGACAGTCTGCACTGGAAGACGGAGAAGAACTGGAGGTTTTGAGGTCTGCTTGCCTCTTTCTAGACAATTGCCATTTGTGTGAGGTAAAACATATGTAGTCTGTTTTGTCGCGTGGCTGGTAACAATCCACCTGCATAGTGAGGGCAAGTAAACATGTGCATTTGGCCCTTAGACAAACAGATTGTGTTTTGCTTTTGTGCCAGTGTGAATACGGGTGAATATTGTGTTTGGGTAATAAAGGGCATGAGAAACCTTGCATTTGAACTACTGTATGTCCCTGTCTCTGATTGCTGTTTGCTGCCGTTTGCCCATCTCTACCAAGCTAAACTCCCACAGATTTAAAACCTGTTTCTTGGTTCTTGCTTGGGTAAAAATAGTGTCCTTTGGATAGGAGTGGATGGAAATGCATTCCCTACAAACATGGGATCTACTTTTTGTGGAGTCTGATCTACCACCATACAGTACCAGGGAAAGGTAAATGTGGTACAACGGAATTGTTTTTGCATGCCTCAGTACCCCCATAACTGTGATGGCATATACAGATATTTACTAATTCTCTCTTGACTGTATGTATGGGAGTAGCCAGTGGCAATGCAATAAAGTTTCTTGTAACATGTTGGTGCTGCAGCACACTAACTTACAGCTTGAAGTTTGCGTAGAGCTGTGTATATGACTGTCAATGCATACTCATCACTGGTCACTTCTGTGGTGTCCTATGCAAACAACATAGAGCACCACTGGAAATTTTAAGGGGAGCATATAATCCTGTCAAACCTGACTATTGTCCCTTGCACAGAACAGTAAGCCAGTGATGCTTCATGCATCACCAGCTTACTTTCTGAACACTCTCTGTGCCTGACTCAGCAAGGATGTCAGGCTGGTCGGCAATGTAAGTGCTCCTGATTTAACTAATACCACAGGGTGCCACACAAAGAGACACGGTCTCCTACCAAAGAAAGGTGTCCCTGCTCCTTTCAAGGCACGTTGGTTCACCACACTTTTCAGTTTCACAAAAAAAAAAAAAAAATTATGTTAAAAAGAGACACACTGTAGTAGACGTCACCATGCCCTTCTCCAGGGTTGCCAAAGTATACCACAAAATTTCATGTTGGATATGTGTGAGGGTCTGAGCATCACCTGATTATGTCAGTGACATCATTTTAAAGTGTACCTGTCAGATGCCACAAAAAAAGCTTGTTATCACCTAATCCTGATGATGTACAAATAATTTTTATGTCTCTATCATCCATATTTCACTAAAAATAGCATATTAAACCTGCTTTTTCACTCTCTTTTGTGGAGGGGTGTGTCCTTTCTTGCCTGCACTTTGCATGACTCCTCCCCCTCCCTCAATCTGCTCGGACTCACTGCTCTCTGGAATGAGCCTGGCAGTCAGCAAATCACTGCACTCTGCTCTGTAACCCTTTCCTCTCTGGTTTTATGTTGTACATGTTAGGCTTCTTTCACACTGCCATTAGGACACAGCAGTGTGACGGCCATCAGGGGAGCCTGGAAGAATAGCGGGAGAAAAAATACCCCTTCCGTCCTCTTTTCTCCCGCTGCTCCCGTAAAAAAACAATGCCCCCCCCCGACGGCCGGTATAATAGTAAATGGGAGCCAACGGGACCCGTTGTTGCCCATTGCTCTCCATCACGAGAACGGCCGTTCTTGACAGGGCGCAATGGCAGTGTGAGAGGGGCCTTACACAGAGAGGGGACATGATTATTGGAGATTGCCTGTACTCTTCCAAAGACAATATGGTGAGAGTATAACCTACATCTTCCTAAATTACTGCAAAGGTTTAGTGCTAAAAGTACAGTTTTTATATGCATACATTTTCTCTCTGTTCTATATGTTCCTATGCCATTCATGTGTATCATCCTTAGGCAGTCCTGTAAAGCTGGGACTTGTAGTTTGGAATAGTTGGAGGTACAGTATTTGGATAACTTTTTTTGCAGCAGTATTGACTTGAGCTGTGTGCCTACAGCTTTTGCAAAACTACAACTCCCAGCATGCCTGGACATCATTTGACTGTCCAGGCATGCTTGGAGTTTTGCAACAGCTGGAGGCACATGATTGGTAAAACTCTGTGTTATAACTATGTTTCTGTGTTCCTCCTTGTCAATCAGTCATCTCGTGTCCATGACCCTTGGACACGCTCATGCTGCTGTGGGACTCATCAGTGTCCCAGGAGCTATAAGGACCCCTAGTGGTGGGATTTGCAAAGCAGTTTTCTTTAATAAAATGTGATTTTTTTTTTCTTAAAGAAGTATATTAGTATACTATTATTTTTCCAAGATTAATAACATATAAAAATGTTTTATATCTGACAGTGCCTTTTTAAAGAATTATTCCCATCTGAGATATATTTAATACCAACCACCTCTCCATTCAGACCCCTCCCGAAAACAGTGACCAGCAGCTACCACACCAGGCAGGATGGATTTTGTTGGATTCTAGTTGTTAGTTCTATTGTTAGTTGCTGATTGAAGAGATTGGAGCTGTATCTGTATACAATTTGGGTATGTATATGGACAGTCATTAGATTTGGATTTTCTTTTGCAATTTAGAAAATATTGAAATGAGTAGGATAACCCGAAACCCATCCGAATTCACTTGATGGAATTCATACTGGAGAAAAGTTAGGACATCATATTCCAAACATTACAGACATTGCAGTACTCAGTATGTAATTTAACTGTTTTGTGCATCATAATATTGACTCACGATAATAGATCTTCCTTTAGACTCATGGAAGATCACCAATCTCGTGATATACTGTGCTACATGAGATATTGGAAGTCCAGCAAATATTTATAGAGGTAAACGAGCCCACAGCTCTTTGTAACTCTGCACAAAGTCTCTGCAGTAAGGTACAAATTATTCTTAGGGAATAAATTCACCACTGACCATGCCCAGTCCAGGCCTTTAGCCGTTGTATTTCATAAAATTACCATACAATGAGCGCAAATCTTTGTAGAGCAAAATACTATATCCTGACAATCCACAACAGTACAAGTCAGTTGGAAACCTCCATTAAAAACACTAACACTTTCAATAGATTCAGCCAAACCTGTACTGGAAAAGTAAGTAAATGTAGCTTAAAGGGGTACTCCGGTGCTTATACATCTTATCCCCTCTCCAAAGGATAGGGGATAAGATGCCTGATCGCGGGAGTCCCGCAGCTGGGGACACCCGTGATCATGCACACGGCACCCCGTTTGTAATCAGTCCCCGGAGTGTGTTCGCTCCAGGTCTGATTACGGGTGACCACAGGGCCGGCGGCGTGTGACGTTATGCCTCCGCCCCCGTGTGACATCACGCTCCGCCCCTCAATGCAAGCCTACGGGAGGGGGCGTGACAGCTATCACGACCCCTCCCGTAGGCTTGCATTGAGGGGCGGAGCGTGACGTCACACGGGGGCGGAGGCGTAACGTCACACGCTGCCGGCCCTGTGGTCACCCGTAATCAGACCCGGAGCGAACACGCTCCGGAGACTGATTACAAACGGGGTGCCGCGTGCATGATCACAGGCGTCCCCAGTTGCGGGACTCCCGCGATCAGGCATCTTATCCCTTATCCTTTGGATAGGGGATAAGATGTGTAAGCACCGGAGAACCCCTTTAAGGGGTCTGACACTGCTTTAAAGGGGTACTCCGATGTTGGACATCTTATCCTCTATCCAAAGAATAGGGGATAAGATGTCTGATCGAGGGGGATCTCACAGCTGGGGGCACCCGCGATTTCCCGCAGCACATCACGACCACTGCTGCAGGAACCTGGCGTTTGTTTAAAAGAGTGGTCGTGATGTCACGGACACGGCCCCTTGTGATGTCACGCCACACCCCCTCCATTCATGTCTATGGGAGGGGTCATGTCGGCTGACATGCTCCCTCCCATAGACATGAATGGAGGGGGTGTTATGTGACATCACGAGGGGCTGTGGCAGTGATGTCACGATCACGGCCTCCGGCTCCGAGCGTTCTGAACAAAATGTTCTGAACGCTGGAGCACTGGAGTACCCCTTTAAATCTTAAAAAGGATATCTCAAGATTAAAAGATATATTCTATGCACAGGATTCTATGCACAGGAATCTCTGTTACCTTTTTACAGGGATAAGCAAATCTCCTAAAAATCGCTTGGGGTCTGAATTCGGGATTCTGACTGTCATAGTCAATTTCAGATTTGGAATTGCCCCGATTTTTCCATGCAAAGTATGTACAAGAAATCCCTGCTCCTGTACAGTATTCAGAGCACCTGGCCCAGCCAATGTAGTGAGTGGGAGATGCAATGTATACAGCATCGCCTATGGGCCACTAAGGATAAAGGAGCAGGAACTGAAGTCCAGATTCTACTATATGCAATTTTTTGTACAATTTTAAACCAACTATTGGTGCCAAATAAAATTTCTCATCTTTAAAGAAACATTTTTTATTGCCTGTATTTTCGTGCACACATGCTATCACTAGTCCTACAGCGTCATCTGTTTTATTCCAGCACAGCTGCATCCATGTGCTTCATCACAGTAACTTGGTCATGTGATCACCAGTCTGACACACAGAAAATCACAGTGCTTAATGTGTCAGAGGAAGTCGCAAGAGATTTCAGTGATCTTTTTACATCAAATATGGAGTTAATGAAGTTATGCCTGCCACATCAGCTAAAAACAGGAAAGCACATTTTTTTTTTTTCATCGCTTACTGGCTTCCAAAAGTTGTGGTAAAAAAACTACGTCAAAACAACTGGACTGGACACATTTCAACATTTCAGCCTATGTCTTGAAATGCATAAATAAAGTAATGAGTAATTAAAGTAATTAAATTTGCAATGTCATCTACGGACTACCTGTTTTAATGAAAACACAAAGCCAATAAATTGTGTAATTAAAAGTTATACAATCTCATTTTCTAGTCCGGTCTCTAGCACAAAGTATATTTTTGACCTTCCGTGGGGTCACTAGATGAGATAATTCTGAGGGCCCTCCTTTATACACAACATGTCCTTATCTACTGTCACTTACATTATAATTTAAGATGTTATCACTGAATACACAGAACATATCATTAATAAGGTTTAATAGGTTATTTGTGAATCACCTCATAAGAAATAGACCCTGGTGAAGTGATTGGCTCCACAGTGGCCTCCAAATGGGGACGATCTTTTGTTACATCATTGGGCCTATTACTCTGTTGGAGCTTCGGGTGAAAAAGAAGATCCCCTAGTGGGTCAATTCAGGCAGACACAAAGCACCAGATAGAAAACATTCAGTAGCTCATACACTTCAGCAGGAGCCATACTGTTTTCCAATTTTTTTTTTATATCTTGTAAATGAGACATTGCTATACACTCCATTATTCTGGAGTCTAAGGGTGAAAAATATTGTAATTAGTGAATATTATTTAGACACGGACAATTTCACAGCATAGAAATAGTTCTCCTGGAATTCACCGAGGTTAAAAATAAACATGGCGTATGTAATTAACCTGCGCGTATCACCGCTGTATACCATGTACATGTAAACAATAAGACCACAATATGCTGCGTTCTTCAAACCGATGTGTCAGTCATCTGGCATAAGATTTAAGCATGATATTCTTGTTGTCCATGACAATATACAGTGTGTATAGATACTTAGGGTTGTACGGTACATGGGTAAACCTTATAAGGCTGGGTTCACATTACATTTTGGGCATACGGCTGCTGGATCCGGTGGGGGAATTTAAATAGTACCTCTCATGATCTTGGAAAATGTTATAATCCTCCCAGTTCATTGCCCCCATCATGATAAATCACCACCTGCCTTTCTTTTTATATTTTTTTTTTTTGTTTTCTACCTTGATATTGCTCTGCATTTTCTGCGCAGTCTCAGTCAGATTCACAGAAGAAGGGGCGTTCCCCAGCAGGCGTGACATCATCTGAAGCCATACAGGGGAGAACTTCCTCCCTCTCCCTTGCTCTGCTACACACAGAGCAGTTCAGTGTGAGAGATGAGATATGATTGGACACTGTCAGATTCAAAGACTTTTTATTTGTTGTACATCTTGGCAAAACATTAACCTTTCTAATATACTTCATAAAAAAAATGTTCAGTTCTATTTAAAGAAATTATGGCTATTAAAAAAGAAACCAACAGGGGTCCCCATACGATCCAGAACATAAAAATCCTGTCCAGCTACATCAAAGTTCAAGAAGTGAGGGTAGGACTGGCACTCCTCTGTGCTCACTCCTGTCTTATAAGACTGCAGCATGAAAACAAAGGAGGTTACAGAGCAGGCTGCAGTGATTGGATGAAGAGACCCAGCACGGCACAGCAGACTCAGGGAGTAAGTAAATGCATGGTGAGTGAGGGAGAGCTCAGTGCCTGCCTCGGACATGCCCCTTCCTGAACAGTGGATGTCAGAATGAGTGAGCAGCAGAATGGAGATATATGTGAGCCAATTTGGTCTACATTTTCATTGCGAGAAGCTCTCTGTAAAATGATAAACATAAGAAAGATGCTGTAAAAGCACTAATTGTTCTTTGCAATAAGACGCCAATGGAATTAAGTTATACAAGACTCTGATACTTTTCTATTATCACACTAACTCTTGCCACCTACAATGCTAATAAAAACATAAGTCAGCGGTCATCAGGTGAATCTAAAAATGAATAAAAGCAAAATCATGTAAAATCTGTCGCTCCTATGGTACGTCTTCTCCCTTCGAAGATGAGTTTATGTAATTTATGAGCAGAGCCGGTCTAGATGAACTGCAATAAATTTTCTCCTATGCAATCAGTTCTAAGTACTATAACTGAATGTAATCCCGGGCTCCGAGAAAGTAACTCCAAAGAAATCAGCTTATATTCATCAAGGTGGACTATGAAGCTAAGAAACGCATTAGCTGTGCCAGGAATAAAGGGGGACGCATTTATCTTCACTAAGAAAAATAATCTCTGCCCAAGACTGATGAACGCATTACATTTCTGAGCACTTTTATGACCTGTTCAAGAGCATTTAAGAAGATCATCAAAGCATGTTGTCATATGGTGAACTTTCCTAATATACTCGGGGACCTTAAGCATAGCTAGCAGTGGATACAGCCAAAATCTCTTCTTCTTAAAATGTTAACAACACAATAAAAATTCAGCCACATGTATCAAAATCTACAACAACTGTTCTCGCTTCACATGGTTCATTACTAGAAAGTTTTAAAAATATTAATTTATTTATGCTATAGAATAATAATTCTGCTCTCACTAAAATAAGTTGGTTTGGGATATTGTCTCCCTGATGTGTTTTGTGATCTTCCTTAGTTATGAGAAAGCAGCAATTATTAAAAGAGAGTTAGTGAACCAAAAATGTTGTCACCAAAAGGATGTAGTGCCCCATTGGAGGGGAAGTTAAGGGAGAGTGAGCCTTTGGAGGAACCCATATAGCCTCCCATACCTACTTAGACAATCCACCATATATATAATGAGCCTCAACTGGATGATGGTCCCTATACTCACTATGTACACTGTGCCTAGCCTAAGAAAAAGGGGGTAGTCAGACTGGTTAAAACCAAACAAAATTAGAAACTAAAGCATAACCAAAAACAAGCTGAGATCGGAACCAGAGAGCAATGACAGGACCAGGCAGAGACAGTAGAAAAGTCAGAACGAGCAGGGTCAAACCAGGAGAGTGTGTCACAGGCAAAATTGGAGGTCAAAACAAAACAGACATAAACAATCCAGAAGTCCAAAGCAATAGGAACATGCATTAGGCTCCATAGTAGAAAACCTAATCGCTGTGGCCATGAGTTGCCTTATTTAAATCTGGAATTGTGAGTAAGCATTACAGGTAATCATCAGATGGGCATGAACTTAACTTTAATAATGGGTGTGACTATCAGGTGATGGGTGGGTTATACATTCAGGGGGTGTGTAATAGACAGACATGCCCCCTTAATGCTCAATATTTATATCCCCTGTTCTAGGAGTTAAAGGAAAACATTCATCCTGTTCACCCACACTAAACCTGATACACTGGGTTATAGTGTGGATGAACAGGAGAACAATGAGGGGTCACTCACTCCTATTCGTACCTGCACCCTAGAGATCTGTCCCTCCCAAAGATCTGCTTCCATCTTCTGTGAGTTGCCCACTGGAGGTGGGCCTACCAGCTCAATATTAAGTATTCATTGTCGCGGGTCACGTGAGCGCTCAGTCGGCGCATCATTCTCCTGTTCATCCACACTATTACCCAGTGTATTGGGTTTAGTGTGGGTGAACAGGAAGACCGTTTTCCTTTAAGGCAGTTTTCAAGTTTTATTAAAAAAGAAAAAAGTGACCTATAACCAGACTGGGGTAAGATTACAAAGAACATAGCTGATTCTAAAGGGCAACAATTATACAATAAAAACAAAAGCAGCATTGTTTTAGATGGAAATTGTGTAATATTTACTTTCCCCTGTGGTCGCACTGCAGGTAAGTGAGTACTTGGCTACTTCCACAAATTACATCAGAATACAGCTGGAGACAACCTGGTTGGAAAACACTGCTCTGGATCAACACAATAGGGATATAGGTTGCAGTAGATGGACTCTAGTCTTTTATCAACCTTATGGCCTATGCAAAACAACAAGCAGATCATTTTTACAGTTTTTGTTATTTAATGAAAGGTAAGTACTTCTTCTACATCCCCCTTGTGGAAATCTAAAATAGTGACTAGGAATGTTTGTCTTAAAGAAAATCTGACAGCTATTTTACCTGCACTTAACACAATATACTGGGTTATAGTGCGGGTGAATAGCTGTAAAAAGAAGGGTAACTTTCATTTTTAGGTTAGGTCTGCTCATTATAATTGCATTGCCATTGGGCTCCAGCATGCAGTGGAGGCAGGGAGCCGGCTTGCCCAGCTCTCCTGCCTCCTCCATATTCTGTTCTTGGCCTGCTCCCTTCTGTGACTTGAGTGTCAGGTGTAGCAAGGAGCAGAGTGTTCATAAATACCCCCTTCATCAGTCTCTCACACAAAGGAAGGGGTCAGGCCGGGGCGGAATATTGATGAGGCCGGGGAGCTAGGCAAGCTGGCTCCCTGCCTCCATTGCATACTGCAGCGCAAAGGCAATGCAATTGTAAAGGGAAAATCTTAGGATATACTTAACCTATAAACTTAAGTTACCCTTCTATTACAGCTCTTTACCCGCACTGTGATCCAGTATATTGGGTTTAGTACTGTTGAAATAACTGTCAGATATTTTTTAATATTAGATTTTAATACCCTCAGTAAAAGGTGAATATGATTAATGACTTTGAAACATTCCGCTTCAACGTCTGTAATATAATAGCTACTGATGCAGTGCACCAAACAAATTCATCAATTAGCACTCAATATCTTTGTATGGCAACATTAAAATATTAAACACAAAAATACGAGGCCTTTTGGCGGAGCAGCTTGGCTTCTAATTATACTGGATTTATATACGATTTTACATGCCTCGGCGTAATTCTTCAGACCTTATTTGAGTCTCAAGTACAAGAAGTTGATTCATTTTCCTCTCTCGCCGATCCCCTTCAAATAACTTTTAAATGTTGATACAGTTGGTTTAATGAGTTGCGGTTAGGTGGAACGCACCCCCACAGAAAATTACTTTGCTACCTGAAACATGAAGCGAGGATTTATTGATATGACTTTACATTAGAAGTTAGAAAGCAACTTAGAACTAACGCACACTGCACAGCTGCACTATGGTTCTGTAGGCACCCTGTGTGCTGCTATATCGTGTCTGAATACATTTAGATTTTAGACTCTGAGCTCTCTGAAAGATGAGCTCTGTACATCTCTGTGGAATATGTTGGCACTATACAAATTAAATTAAAATAATATATAGCTGAAAAAAGACCACAGTCCATCAAGTTCAACCTATATCCCTATTGTGTCCCTACTGTGTTGATCCAGAGGAAGGCAAATACCCTAATGAGGCTGAGGCCTATTGCCCATAACAGAGGAACAATCCTTCCCAACTCCAATATGGCATCAGAATAAATCCCCTATCAGTATTCTGTCCCTATAAATCTATTATCCATACCCTGTAATGTTATTGAAAGTGAAAGTAAAACAATCTTTACTGTGGCAACCACTAGGGGGGGCAAACTGCAACTCCCAGCATGCCCAGACAGCCTTTGGCTGTCTGGGCATGCTGGGAGTTGTAGTTTTGCAACATCTGGAGGGTCACAGTTTGGAGACCACTGTTACAGTGGTGCCCAAACAGTAGCCCTCCAGATGTTGCCAAACTACAACTCTCAGCATGCCTCGACTGCCCAGGCATGCTGGGTGTTGTAGTTCTGTAACATCTGTCCCTTCAGATTTAGCAATTTTCATGAAATTTTTGAAAATTGCTGCTCTACTTTGAAGCCCTCTAATTTTTTTCAAAAAGTAAAAGTATGTCCATTTTATGATGCCAACATAAAGTGGACATATTGTATTTGTGAAGAAAAATAAAGTGTATTTGGAATATCCATTTTCCTTACAATTAGAGAGCTTCAAAGTTAGAAAAATGCTAAATTTTTCTAAATTTTCATGAAATTTTGGGATTTTTCACCAAAAAAGGATGCAATTATCACCAAAATAAATATGTCACGAAAAAAACAATCTCAGAATCAGAATATTCGGTAAAAGCGTTTTCGCGTTATTAATTCGTAAAGTGACGGTGGTCATAATTGCGAAAAAGGGCTCAGTCCTTAAGGTGAAAAAGGGCTGCGTCCTTAAGGGGTTAAAGGGGTACACCTCTGGAAAACTTTTCTTTTTAAATCAACAGGTGCCAGAAAGTTAAACAGATATGTTAAATTATTTCTAGTAAAAAATCTTAATCCTTCCAGTAATTATCAGCTGCTGTATGCTCCACAGGAAGTTCTTTTCTTTTTGAATTTCCTTTCTGTCTGACCACAGTGCTCTCTCCTGACACCTCTGTCCATTTTAGGAGCTGTCCAGAGTAGAAACAAATCCTCATAGCAAACCTCTCCTGCTCTGGACAGTTCCTGACATGGACAGAGGTGTCAGCAGAGAGCACTGTGGTAAGACAGAAAGGAAATTCAAAAAGAAAAGAACTTTCTGTGGAGCACACAGCAGCTGAGAAGTACTGGAAGGATTAAGATTTTATAATAGAAGTAATTTACAAATCTGTTTAACTTTCTGGCACCAGTTGATTTAAAAAAAAAAAGAATGTTTTCCAGTGGAGTACCCATTTTAGGTTGTACAGAGCTAGAATATGGCCGTGTGCATTAACCCCTAAAGGGGAGGGTATAATATTGTGTAATATTACTGGGCCTCCAACCTGAGTTATGACTTCCCTTCAGAGTTTACCTATTGTTAGAGTGTACCAGTGGTGGATGGTGAGAACCACCATGGAGGGAGTCTACTCTTTGCACCGGTCTCCCTGGCTGTCCATGTTTTATTACATTTCCACTTTTCAAAAGCTTCAAAAGCTAGACCCACATGGATCAGCGGAACCTCAGAGGTTCAGATCAGCTTCATTACAAAAATCAGTTTGCCTCCATGAGATAAGCCCTTTCTAGATAAAGCCATCAATAGCTGTTGTGCATGGAGGATATGCAGAGCAGAGCAGAGCTGAAGCCATTGACAGGAGTCCCTGCTCATGTACATACTTTCCTTGGGAAATCACGGGGGCCAAAAAGGCACTTCCGAATCTGAATTGAGGTCCAAATTAACAATACATCTAACAGTAAGATTTGCCAAATTGGACCCAGGAGATTCGTTAATCTTTATTAGGCACCAGTTTTATCCATTGACAGTGACTGGTATTGCAATGCAGCCGCATTTACTTGGGGTTGCAATCCTCATCACTGCCTGTGGTAAAGAGTGGCACTGTTTATGGAAAACAACACAGACTCTTTTTCTAATAAAAAAAACAAAACAAAAAACCTTTAACTATAGATGACAAAGACATAAAGCTACAGCAATGAAGCCAGTACAATGCAATCAAAGGCCCATTACATATCATTCATAAGGATCACTACATGCTTATTCAGGCATCCCCGCTATTGTGATGCCTCGGGTAGCATTATTATATGCAAATCACTACTGCAGAAATCAGTTGATTTTCCTTTTATGCTGCGGCATTGACTTTGTTCTATCTATAGTGACATGTTTTTGTTTGCATTGTTATGCTAATTGTTACTTAGCTAATTTGTTTCTGCTTTCGCCTCACAAGCCAATGCAGATGTTTTACACTGATAGAACCCAACCGTTTGAATGCCATTTACTTATAGTGTATGCACGCATTATTATAATGTATTACCACTCTGAACTATATGTTGTGCTTCATTGCTGCTGTATGCTCTTGAATTAGTAAATAGCTAATGAACACATCTATACATTGCTTGCGCGCAAGCCATCCATAGGATCAATTAGACCTGTGAAAAAGCATTGTTGTAAGGTTAGTGGTATACTGTATATCCTACAAATAAATGGTAGACTCAAATGCATATGAAATATTGTATTCTTTATTGAAGTCACACAAAACAAAAAAGACAAATAAAATCACATAAAAAGCACAACGAGCATGGCAAGAAAATAGTACCCACAGGATAATGATAGGGTCTGCCGGCTGGAGAAAAATATTTTTTTCTCCCGGGATATGTATAAAGGTATAGCGGGTAAAGTGCAACATTCAAGATGCAGAAAGACAGCAGCTAAAGGGGTCAGAGCAGCATAATATTCATTGCAACAAATCACTCCCAGCAAATAAAGTGCTAAAGTGCACATAGAAAGAATACTATTGTACAGCAGTGTATTGCACAGTCCCTTGACCCAAAAAAGGTTTCCCCTCTCAACATATAATATATGGAGAAATGGAGACCAATGCCTCCCCCCAGGGTAAATAGACCCTCCAGCACCACAATCAATACATGTAGGTCACACAGAAAACAGCTCCCCCGAAAAATATAGAATAACGGTATAAAAACACGAAAAATGTATTTCATCCTTTAAAATCAATGAGATGGTGAGAATTAAAAGCATAGATGAAACGCTGACACGTTTCGAACCATATGGTTCTTAGTCATGGCATAGTTGTGCCATGACTAAGAACCATATGGTTCGAAACGCGTCAGCGTTTCATCTATGCTTTTAATTCTCACCATCTCATTGATTTTTAAAGGATGAAATAATTTTTTTGTGTTTTTATACCGCTATTCTATATTTTTCGGGGGAGCTGGATTTCCTTTTCCTTCTTGGATTCCATTGTAACTGGCTACACGGCTTGACCTGCATCTGTGCTCCTCCACCAACTACTCTTCCAGTGGCTACTTCTGGCGGTGAGCTGGTCTATTTTTTCTTTATGTATTTTTCACACAGAAAACGCCACCCTAATGGGCGTTTCGCATTACGTGTTAAGCTTGATCACATGGTCATGGTTAGTGGTTAGAGAAGTACTCAACTTTACTTTTCTGCAAAAACTTTGGGGAGAGACGCTAAGCCACAAGAGCCTCATAGCACATCTAGGACCTTCAAAGCTTGTGGCCTAGGAACATTGTGGCTGCCACATCATGAATTAAAGGAGTACACCAGTGAAAAAATCTTTGGATAGGAGATAAAATATAGATAGTGGGGGGTACTACCACTGGGACCCCCTGCGATCTCCTGCACGGCGTCCCCGCAGTCTGCAGGAAGCGGGTGTGCCAAACCCTGCAGAAAGCCTCGGCCGACACGTCTCCTTCCATGTACCTCTGCTGGGGTGCTATGCAGGAGATTGCGGGGGGTCCCAGCGGTCGCACCCTCAGCAATCTATAACTTATTCCCTATCCTTTGGATAGGGGGTAAGTTTTATTTTACTACAGTACTCCTTTACTACAGTACCCCTCCTGTGGCATTGCTGCTCATCTTTCATTATGTTAAGGAATCCAATGTTTTTTAAAACAAATTAAATTACATTATAGTGACCTGCTTGCAAAACCCTCGACAGGCTACAATTTAGATCACTGGGTCGCCACACATAGACACAATATGTAGAAGAATAAAAGGGGACGTAGCACTCACCCTGTCCATGGTGTACCAATGAAGATCCTTTATTTATATCATAACAGGTACAAGCAAGGAGGAAGAGAAGAAAACAACATGGACTCCTCCGAGCTCAGAGAATCGTCGATGGCTCCGTTTCGTGGCTAAACCCGCTTGGTCACGCCTTGTACCTGTTATGATGCCTATCTAAATAAAGGATCTTCGTTGGTACACCGTGGACAGGGTGAGTGCTACGTCTGCCTTTATTCTTCTACATAGTGTTTCTGTACTGTACTTTTGGGACATCGCTGCACCGCCCTCCGTGCACCTAGTACGGACCCTCCAAAGACACAGTGCCTTGATAATACCTCCTGCCACCAACCTACTTATGGGAACCCTGGTGCCGAGCAGCTTGTATTCTTTGCTGCCACACACATAGATACAAAGCATAAACAACTCCCGATAGAGTATAGCACTTATGTTTTTGTTTTTTTGTTTTTTTAAAGCTAGTCATCTTGGGTTAAGGTAAGGGGAAAAGAAAAGGTAAGGAAGGACTCATCTTTTTCTCTGTAAGATCTAGTCTATCGAGGACCTGGTTCCAAGAGTATGAGACGTCTGAATAACTATCTTGTATAATACTGCTATAGCTGGAGCTAGTTTTACATGCTGGAATCAATGGAAATGTTCTTCTGCCATGTCATCGATACATAGATGCAAGAAGATCGCGTTGTAGTCTTAGATTTTGGAACTACTCTATATAGACTAAAGAAAGAGATCTCAGAGGTTTGAGTTACTGTAAATCCGATCAGTTATAAGCACATCCGACATGTTATAGCGTTCTATTATTTATGTGAGTGAAACACTTACTTTGAGTGTTGGATCAGATTTCCAGGAACAGAAATATCTGAGTATTGTTCTACTGAGTTCTTCCATGTTATAAATCAAGGCTGGTTCTGAGATGGCAGATGCCAATCTGATGAAGGAGGAGATACCCTCCGAAACGTGTTATTGTAAGAAAATAAATATAGTACCTCTTGGCACTTTTCTCTCTACACCTTTGTGCCGTATACTTTGGTCGTGAGCAGCGCCTCTTTAAGGTTCCATCCTTTTTTCTGTGTTTTCTGTCTGAGATAGCAGAGGCAGGGATAATTGTACCTTTCCCCTTAAATCGACACATCACAAGATGAGTTGTACAAAATGATCAGCTTTGAAAAAAACAAAAAAACTAAACAAAAAAACATAATACTCTGTCAAGAGATGTCTATGCAGCTGCTATGTGTGTCTACATGTGGTCACCCAAATGCAAATTTCCTCAAAGTCCTCGATGTTTCCTTAAAGGGACACATCTATATAAAAATTGTTATCCTTCCAGTACTTATCAGCTGCTGTATGCTCCACAGGAAGTTATTTTCTTTTTGAATTTCCTTTCTTTCTGACCACAGTGCTCTCTGCTGACACCTCTGTCCATTTTAGGGACTGTCCAGAGTAGGAGCAAATCCCCATAGAAAACCTATCCTGCTGTGGACAGTTCCTAAAATGGACAGAGGTGTCAGCAGAGAGCACTGTGGTCACACAGAATGGAAAATCACAAAGAAAAGAACTTCCTCTGTAGTATATAGCAGCTGATAAGTACTGGAAGGATTAAGGTTTTTATATAGAAATAATTTGCAAATCTGTTTAACTTTCTGGCACCAGTTGATTTAAAAAAAAAAAAATTTCAGTGGAGTACCCCTTTAAAGTAGTAAGAGAAGCACGCTGCTCCTTGATGTCTCTGGTTGTAGCTTATCTTTTCTGAGCACAGAAAGAAGAAAGATCAGGCATAGAAATTCAACTTGCCCAATCCTTTTTTCCCAGAACGTTTGATGTCGGGACACCCCATATCTATTAAATAGTCAGTTGCTAACACTAGAGATGAGCGAACTTACAGTAAATTCGATTCGTCACGAACTTTTCGGCTCGGCAGTTGATGGCTTATCCCGCATAAATTAGTTCAGCTTTCAGGTGCTCCCGTGGGCTGGAAAAGGTGGATATATTCCTAGGAAAGTCTCCTAGGACTGTATCCACCTTTTCCAGCCCACCGGAGCACCTGAAGGCTGAACTAATTTATGCAGGATAAGTCATCAACTGCCGAGCCGAGAAGTTTGTGACGCATCGAATTTACTGTAAGTTCGCTCATCTCTAGCTAATACCAAAATTGGTGCGTTTATCATTACGTGCAGGGGCGCCTTTAGAAACCAATGTTGTAATGTTCTACAGATAACAAAACCGTAATAAAAAGGTTTAAAATTTCTATTACTTCTCCTTTAAATTAGTCCCCCCCCTCCCCTCCCCTTAGTTACCCATTCAATCAATATCAGTACAACTAAGCATGTAGATAGGACATACTGAAAGCTTCATTTAAAAGCCTACACATAGTATATATTTATGTGCTGCTACTTTAGTAAGCCTGGAGTATATCTAATGATTTAAGACTATACTTAAAACAAGCATGCTGTGTGCACTTAGGAAGGAAAGAGGTTATGTCTTATGGGAAGGAAGAACAATAAAGAAGGAAAGGAACCGTAAACCAAATGGGACAAATGCATATTTGTTAAACCTTGCAGGTATTTTTACTTGTTGAGTGTATTTCTTTTGTATGATGCACTTAGTTCTATGCACTTATTTTTGTACTTTAACCTTCCTTTTTTTTTGCTTTTTACATTCGATTTGTTGCCCGGCATTTAATAAGGCTACAGCGGAGAATATAGACAAACAATAGAATACGATATTTGCCATACTTAGTGTCCTCCGGCAAAGCATGATATGTAAAGTGGGGTGTTCTTTAAAAGTCAAGCGGTTCAAGTCAAATGGAATGGGAATCTGAAGCAGGATTGATAATCTATTCTAGTACAGTGACCCCCCCCCCCCCGACCTACAATGGCCCCGACATACGATCATTTCAACATACGATCACTCTCAGAGGCCATCACATGTTGAAGGCAGCATCAACATACAATGCTTTTTTATGTGGGGGCCATCGCATAAACGGCTATCCGACAGCGCAGACTGCTTCAGCTGACACCGGGTAGCCGTTTACGGTGCCCTGTGAGCTCCGGTGATGATCACTTACCTGTCCTCGGGGCTCCGGACTGTCCTCTTCGGGATCCCCTGCATCGTCAGCGCTCTCCATCGTTGTCATCACGTCGCTGCGCACGCCGACCCGTCATCCAATGGGAGCCTCGTGCGTAACGACGTGATGGCGGCGACGGAGAGCGAGGATGCCGGGGAAGCAGAGGCCTTGCTGGAGCGCCGGGGACACCTCGGGGACGCGGCGACAGCGATGGGCGGCGACATCCAGGGCAGCGGTGACGAGCGGTGACGGTCCGGAGCAGCGGGGATAGGTGAGTACAACAACCTCTAACAGTGGTCTACAACCTGCGGACCTCCAGATGTTGCAAAACTACAACACCCAGCATGCCCGGACAGCCGTTGGCTGTCCAGGCATGCTGGGTGATGTAGTTTTGCAACATCTGGAGGTTCGCAGGTTGTAGACCACTGTTCTATACTGTAGACCACTGTGATGGCGGCAACGTAGAGCGAGGATGCCGGGAAGCAGAGGCCTTGCCGGAGCGTCGGGGACACCCCGGGGACGCGGCAACAGCGATGGAAGGCGACATCCAGGGCAGCGGTGACGAGCGGTGACGGTCCGGAGCAGCGGGGACAGGTGAGTACAACTTCCTCTAACAGTGGTCTACAACCTGCGGACCTCCAGATGTTGCAAAACTACAACACCCAGCATGCCCGGACAGCCGTTGGCTGTCCGGGCATGCTGGGTGTTGTAGTTTTGCAACATCTGGAGATTCGCAGGTTGTAGACCACTGTCCTATACTGTAGACCACTGTGATGGCGGCGACGTAGAGCGAGGATGCCGGGGAAGCAGAGGCCTTGCCGGAGCGTCGGGGGACACCCCGGGGACGCGGCAACAGCGATGGAAGGCAACATCCAGGGCAGCGGTGACGAGCGGGGACGGTCCGGAGCGGCGGGGACACGTGAGTATAACCTCCAATACCAGTGGTCTTCAACCTGCGGACCTCCAGATGTTGCAAAACTACAACACCCAGCATGCCCGGACAGCCAACGGCTGTCCGGGCATGCTGGGTGTTGTAGTTTTGCAACATCTGGAGGTCCGCAGGTTGTAGACCACTGTCCTATACTTTACATTGCACAGATCCCTCAACATGCGATGGTTTCAACAAACGATGGTCCATTTGGAACGGATTACCATCATATGTTGAGGGACCACTGTATTTCAATGAACTGGAAGGGGAGTGTGTGTGCGAAATTGGAGAAAAGATGAAGTAAAAGAGGAGGAAAAAAAATCTAAGAAAACCACTTGAAATAGAGAATAATTCAGTGGATTCTGAATAAACGAACAATTCAGCTCACTGAACAGAAAAGCATCGAGCCACAGGAGCCGGGCCGGGAAATATTAGTATTTTAGTTAAAAGGCAATAAAAAATCTCCCTCTACTCCCTTGTTTTGCTGTTTGTATCTGTGGAATCTCATTTCTGCTCTGAATAGACAATGAAGATGACTTTACCCTGTGTCACCTTATTTGTGTTAGGGCCATTCAAGCATAGCCAAGCAATCGCAGAGAATTAAAGGGCCAGTAACCCGCTGTAATGAAAATGTATATGGCACAGTATTTCATTACCGACAATGGGAAACTGATTCAGAGAGAACAAGATGCCGGGATGGCCTTTTGTTCTGTTCTCTTTAATCTGTGGAGGTTATAAAGGGCCCTGATACGTTTGTATTGTAAAATACCACAATCATGTAAATAAAGGATGAAACATTAAGAACATCAATTACTACTGATATATGCAAAATGATATCAATGCAGGGGCATATGCAGGAAAAGAGGGGGGGGATTAAAGAAAAAACAAAAAAACATCGGGCATACCATGATCACATGGTACCATACTATTACTAAATAAAAGAAAAACTATACACAGACCAACATCCCCCCATACAGTCATAGATTTCTGCTGTACACAGTTTATGTAGACTATATAAGTGATTACAGTGCAGTTACATGGGGTGACTTACAGGTGACGTCTTCTCTGATTAGATTCGGTCACTTTCCATTTTGCATATACCGTATATACTCGAGTATAAGCCGAGTATTACAGCACGATTTTTCGTGCTGAAAACACCCCCCCTCGGCTTATACTCGAGTGAACTCTCCTCCTGTCAATCCCTTCTCAGTGGTCTTCAACCTGCAGACCTCCAGATGTTGCAAAACTACAACTCCCAGCATGCCCGGACAGCCATTGGCTGTCCAGGCATGCTAGGAGTTGTAGTTTTGAAACATCTGGAGGTCCACAGGTTGAAGACCACTGCCGGCCCTTCGTCATCATCCAGACCCCCCCTTTAGTTTTCTACTCACCTCCCCTTGGTGGGAAGGAAGGGTGAGCTGGTTCGGGCCATCTATGCTGCAGGGACCGTCCAGTGGGGAGGGTTAGTCGTTCCGGGCTGTCCATCTTCACTGGGAGGCCCTCTTCTCCGCTCCGCTCCGGGCCGGCCCCGGACTAGTGATGTTGCCTTGACGATGACGCACAGGGATGTCCCTGCGCATGAACGTCCCTGTGTGTCGTCGTGAAGGCAACGTCACTAGTCCGGGGCCGGCCCGGAGCGGAGAAGAGGGCCTCCCAGTGAAGATGGACAGCCCGGAACGACTAACCCTCCCCACCAGACGGTCCCAGCAGCATAGATGGCCCGGACCAGCTCACCCTTCCTTCCCACCGATGGGAGGTGAGTAGAAAACTAAAGGGGGGGCCTGGATGATGACGAAGGCCTGGCAGTGGTCTTCAACCTGCGGACCGCCAGATGTTTCAAAACTACAACTTCCAGCATGCCCGGACAGCCAATGGCTGTCCGGGCATGCTGGGAGTTGTAGTTTTGCAATACCTGGAGGTCCGCAGGTTGAAGACCACTGATTGAAGGGATTGACAGGCGGTGATGATGACGAGGGGGATGATGACAGGGTGATGATGACGGGGGTGTTAATGATGGGGGGTCTGGATGATGACAGGGTGGATGATGTATTTCCCACCCTAGGCTTATATTCGAGTCAAAATCTTTTCCTGGGTTTTTGGGGTGAAATTAGGGGCCTCAGCTTATATTCGGGTCGGCTTATACTCGAGTATATACGGTATATCAAAACCAAAAGGATGAAAATAAAAATTCTGCAGCACCATGATCACATACAATACTTCTTAGCTAAATATGATGGAGTATTATGAGGGCTAAACAAATCCCCACCTGATAAATTCAACCATAAATCAAAAAACTGGGGTATGACTAGCAAAGATAAAACATAACTTTTAATAACAAAGTTAATTGGTAAAAACATGTAACCCCCAATACAAAATATGCTAATATAGCAATGTATAAACCACAAGGTGGATGGATACAAACTCCACCTAAAAACTCAAATATTGCACAATATCCCATAAATGTCACTGTGTGTATCATAGATAACCATATTTAATACATTGATGGTTCTTCATCAGCACAGCAGCCTATTGTCGCACACCACTTGTAAACCTTGATATTTAATGCTGCATAAGGATGTCTGATGTCTCATCAATCAAACAAAATCAAGGTAAAGTGTCCAAGAGACGTATAGGGACATTAGTCATATATATCATGTGTCATATAAGGGATGACTTGTGGGAACTAACCCTAGGCTCCCTTCCAATCCCTATGGTGTATTGCAATAGTCCCTAGACATAGCTCTCCCTCACTGTGTGATACGTAACTGGGGCACTCACCCTTATAAGTGCGACCCCCGTACCTCAGGATCCTGAACCTATACTGTCCAGTCCCATTCATATGTGTACACCAAGAGGGAGATAAAGTGCAACAATAGCATATAAGAGTGCAAACAGGTGCAAAGAATTGTAACCATAGAACCTGGTCCCCGTCTCCTACGCGGCCTTTCGCTTCATATTATCTCGTCAGGGAGACTCACATACAGGTAGTTACATCCAGATGAAAGAAGTGGCAATGGCAACTATACAGAGACCTTGTATACTGCTCAGTGCCTCCCCTTTACCTCCGCATCACAGACTCCATCAGCAGGGCACATCGGGCGCCTCAGCACACAGGTGTGTAGAGAGTAGAGACTATGTACTCCTCCCTCGGAGGCTGACATCACCTGCGGTTGCGGACGCAGCCTCCTGCGCCTCCCCACATGCGACGTCATCTCAAACACACCCTCCGTAGCTGAGACTACACCTACTCCCTGTTTAGTTAATGTATATGACTCAGGTGGGGGAGTCTCAAAGTTCGTTACTATGGGGATGATCAGCGTGTCCCATAACAAGACTTAAAGGAGTAGTCCAGTGGTAACCCAGTGGTGAACAACTTATCCCCTATCCTAAGGATAGGGGATAAGTTTGAGATCGCGGGAGGTCCGACCGCTGGGGCCCCCTGCGATCTCCTGTACGGAGCCCCGGTAGCCCGCGGGAAGGGGGTGTGTCGACCTCCGCACGAGGCGGCGGCCGACACGCCCCCTCAATACAACTCTATGGCAGAGCCGAAGCGCTGCCTTTGGCAATCTCCGGCTCTGCCATAGAGATGTATTGAGGGGGCGTGTCGGCCGCCGCTTCGTGCGGAGGTTGACACCTGCTATCTGGCCGGAGAGCCTGGCCCCCGTACAGAGAGATCGCAAGGGGCCCCAGCGGTCGGACCCCCTGCGATCTCAAACTTATCCCCTATCCTTACGATAGGGGATACGTTTTTCACCACTGGACTACCCCTTTAAAGAGGTACTCCGGTGGAAAACATTTTTTTTTAATCAACTGGTGGCAGAAAGTTAAACAAATTTGTAAATTACTTCTATTAAAAAATCTTAATCCTTCCTTACTTATTAGCTGCTGAATACTACAGAAGAAATTGTTTTCTTTTTGGAACACAGAGCTCTGAATCATGAGCACAGTGTCAGGCAGCCTCCCTACAGTGTCCCCCTTGTCTAGTTATCTTTATACTGTGTATTGTAAATAAAAGTGTTATAGCTTTAAGAACAGTTGTCATGTGATTGAACAGTTGTCATGTGACCTATGGGACCCCTCCTAGTCTCCCCCATATAAGCCCTGGGAGGAGCTAGCTCACTCTCTTGAGTTCCAGTTAAGTCTTGGCTGAGGTCCAGTGCAGTCAAGTCCTAGGTGTGTGTCTGGAGACCAGAGGAGGCCTAAAATCCAGTCAAACAGCCATGGATTCTCAAGGCCATTACCCCACAGGTCCAGTCAAAGCCTGGTAAGCTACAGAAGGTCAGCCATAATCTGTCATTGTCAAGTCACTCAAAGTCAACCTGTCTTTAGTCAGCTTGGCCTGCATCAAAATTGTTCTAGTCCACTACAAGTGGGCCTGGCTAAGCTGTGTAGAATATTCCACCTAACTCAGTAAAGCTACAGTTTTTTTGTAACTTGGCATCAGAGTCATTATTGCCCCCATGCCTAGCCCAGGATCCAACGGTATACCTTCGGGTGGTATTGAGGATAAACCATGCCCTGGCGTCACGAATACAAGGGGTTAATGCCATCCGCCCTGCATGAAACCCTCTACCACAACAGGTTCCCTTTAAATGGGTACTCCGGTGCTCCAGCATTCTGAACATTTTGTTCAGAACGCTCGGAGCTTGAGGCCGTGATTGTGACATCATGGTCATGTCCCCTCATGATGTCACGCCATGCCCCCTCCACTCATGTCTATGGGAGAGGACGTGTCGGAGGGGCGTGGCATGATGTCACAGGTGGGGCTTGGCTTTGACGCCACGACCACTTCCACGGGAATCCGGCGTTTGTCAAGAACGCTAGGTGCTACGGGAGATCGCGGGGGGCCCCAGCAGCATGACCCCTGTGATCAGACATCTTATCCCCTATACATTGGCGCAGCAGAGTACCCCTTTAAGTAACCGAAACAACAAACATTCCATTCTGCAGATACAGATTCCACTGAGCGAAAATTGACCAATTCCTCATTGACTGTAACATGTCATATGCTTAAGGACTCAATTAGTTTCTTTTTCACAGAGAACAATATTGTCTAAATGAAACTAATCGTTGTTCTCCATACGGCATATTATTATTGTGCTAGATCCATATCAACATATAAATCATTGCCTTCAGTGACTTCAAATAACAGTGCTGGACTAGTAAAATGCACATACTGGAACAGAATGACTAGAAAAAAGCCGATTTTAGTCCTATTAATTTAATTACAAGATTTGTATTGTGTTTTATAAATTTCCAATACTTATTTGTGAAATACTTTTAACCAGTTGTATGCTGCCTGGTGCATTCCACTTACGAGATTCTAGAAGAACAGTCTTGACAAATGCTTAGTGACTGACAAAACTATGATGGACTCTTGCAAAATCATCTGATGACCCAACGTATATATTCTCAACTCAGCCCTAAGTACCCAAAACAAGGTATGTATAGGATTTCATGTCCATTGTATTAAAGGGAATCTGTCAGCTCTATATGATGCACAACACTGACCACAGTCTTGGATAGGTTCTATATGGAGGCAGACTTCAGACAGAGGTGCCGGCTTTCAATGGCGCAGGTCACAGAAGAAGCCTTTGGCTTCTTCTGTGACCTGCGCCATTGAAAGCCGCCACCTCTGTCTGAAGTCTGCCTCCATATACCTCCTGCTCACCCGGCTGGCTGCGGACACTACATGCGCTCACCATAGTTGTGTATGTGGGTACACAACACTTCCAGGTGAGCCTCCTCTTTCAGCGCATAATTTGCATGACAAGTTACTCTTTTATTATACCATGGAGCACTTTGTTTTTTTTAAGTAAATGATTTGTTGGGCTGATGGATTATCCAAAAGTTATTAAAATCACCTTCATGTGCTGCATTTTAGTGTCAAAGAGGTGGTGCAAAGCTGCTGAAGTGCCACAGCATGTCTCACCTCCTCACTCCCCCTCCCCTTCATAACCATAAAAGGCGGTTTTATGTATTTTGGATTACCATAACATCTCTCCAACATTGTGGTCAGCTCCATGATTCATACATATCTGACAGATTTCATTTAACTAGTTTTCTATGCTTTTAAATGGCCGACATACTAAACTTCTGTGCTGGAATATAACAGATGGTGCTATCCGACTAGTGATGGTGGGGGTAAATGATATGGGCAAAAAAAAAAAAACTTGAGTGCTTTTTTTTTGTTAAAGGGGTATTCCACTGCTCCAGCATCCGGAACATTTAGTTCTGAACGCTGGGTGCGGGCTGCGGGGGTCGTGACGTCATAGTCACGCCCCTCGTAATGTCCCACCACGCCCAACTCAATGCAAGTCTATGGGAGGGGGCGTGACGGCCAACACGCCCCCTCTCATAGACTTGAATTGAGGGGGCATGGCATGATGTCACGAGGGGCGTGACTGTGACATCAAGACCCCAGCAGCCTGCCCCCAGCGTTCGGAACTAAATGTACTGGACGCTGGGGCAGTGGAGTACCCCTTTAAGGATTTGTAGAAAACAGTTTATTAGTAATTTTACAGAGGTTAATGAAGGAAACAAAGGTCATGGATCTAATGTTGCCTAATATTCAATATGCAATACAAATGTCATTACAAATGAAGGTTTACTTAGAAGATCTGAGGATAGGCAGCATTCACACTTCATTTTTACATTACGGGCCAGATCTGGCTGGAGGGAGGGGCAAACCAGGCTCTCCCGTACCCCAGCCGGACCAGCGCTGAACTCTTTACTCATTTACTTTAACGACCCGACCGTAGTCAAACGGTGACTCCGGTCGGCTCATTTTTGACCCGTATGCGGTTTCCTGACCGGACCTAAAACCGTGGTTTTAGGTCCGGTCACAAAACCGGACACGGGTCAAAAATGAGCCGACCAGAGTCACCGTTTGTATAATTACCGGTTGTATAATTACCTGTTGCCGGGTCGGGTACGCGCTGCTCCAGGCCTCCGGTCTGGCGTCCCCTGCGTCGTTGCTATGCGCTGCAAGACGCAATGACGAGTGACGTCACTCGTCATTGTGCCGCGCCGTGCAGTGCATAGCAACGACGCAGGGGACGCACACCGGAGGCTTGAAGCAGCGCGGACCCGACCCCGGCAACAGGTAATTATACAACCGGGGATGGGGAGGCAACGGTGCCGCTGCCCCTTCCCTCCCCCTGTCTGTCGGCACCGCTTCTCTCCCCCTGGCTATTGGCGCCGGCAATGGGGCAGCGGCACCAACAGACAGGGGGAGAGAAGGGACAGCGGCGCCGATAGCAGGGGGAGAAAAGCGGCGGCAGCAGGGCTCTAGACCCCAGGACAGGCAGGGGCAGAGAAGCCGGCAGCACTGGCTGTCTCTGCACCTGCAAAAGTCGCTGCAGTTCATTGATTTAATTGACACACCGACTCACACAGTAAATAATATTGGAGCCTTCTTTGGACCACAAGCTGGAAACAGGGAGGGATGATCACTTTTTTTTTTTTTTACACAGTACACATCATTGTTGTGATCTGTACTGTGAAGGGAAAAAAAAATCAAAAAACGAATATTCCTCATTACAAATATATAGCGCTATATCCTAAATATTCTAAAAATCACGAAGTGCCAATATTCACGGTAAAAATTTCCATTTAGAATATTCGCGCTAGACTATCCACTTCATGCCCTGGTAGATGCGCCTCTTTATACTCTCATTGTATATTTACATGAGGCCAGCGATACATTTTAACTAATAGAAACTCTGCAGCTTATGGGAAGTGATTTTAATGGGGAAACTACTTTTATTAGAGGTCACTTCTAAATGAAGCTTTTATCTCATCTTCCATATGGCTGAATCTTGCTTAAAAAGATCAGAGCACTGGCTGGATTCAGATGAACAGATTCATCTATTCCGAGCCTCAGATCTTTTTGTCAAACAAACAAAAATTAATTTCAACAAGTTCATTTTTCATCTGACTTCACTAATCTCTCTATAAACTTCTCTGTGTATAAGAGAGAGAAATCATGTCTGCTCCATTCGAGGGAAACAGCCATAACATTGTGTATTCATCTCTTTACCAATACAGTCCATACAGCTGGGCAATAGTACCATTATATCACTAGAAAATGACATATTGGCCTTATTTATCAATACATTTATTTTGTTTGTTTTTTACTTCCAAAAGAAAAAAAAATTATAGTAAGTCTTCCCTATGAATAGATATATATATATATACTGTATATATTAGCTCAATGCCTGGCGTTGCCTGGTTTTTCCTACCTTATCCTTGTGGGGGAAGAAAAGCAACATAGGAGGAAATGCTTGTCCTCATATCCCGACCTCATATCCCGACCTCATATCCTGTCATTATATCTCATCCTCATATCCCGACCTCATATCTCTACCTCATATCCTGTCCTCATATCCCGTCCTCATATCCTGTCCTCATATCCCTACCTCATATCCTGTCCTCATATCCCGTCCTCATATCCTGTCCTCATATCCCGACCTCATATCCTGTCCTTATATCTCATCCTCATATCCCGACCTCATATCCTGTCCTCATATCCCGACCTCATATCCTGTCCTTATATCTCATCCTCATATCCCGATCTCATATCCTGTCCTTATATCCCGACCTCATATCCTGTCCTTATATCTCATCCTCATATCCCATCCTCATATCCTGTCCTCATATCCCATCCTCATATCCTGACCTCATATCCCATCCTTATATCTCATCCTCCTATCCTGACCTCATATCCCGTCCTCATATCCTGTCCTAATATCCTGTCCTCATATCCCTTCCTCATACCCCGACCTCATATCCCGACCTCATATCCCGACCTCATATCCCATCCTTATATCCCGACCTCATATCCTGTCCTCATATCCCGTCCTCATATTCTGACCTCATATCTCGTTCTCATATTCCGTCCTCATATCCTGACCTCATATCCCGTCCTTATATATCGTCCTCATATCCCGACCTCATATCCCGTCCTCATATCCTGACCTCATATCTCGTTCTCATATCCCATCCTCATAGCCTGACCTCATATCTCTTTCTCATATCCTGTCCTCATATCCCGTTCTCATATCCCATCCTCATATCCTGACCTCGTATCTCTTTCGCATATCCCGTCCTCATATCCTGACCTCGTATCTCTTTCGCATATCCCGTCCTCATATCCTGACCTCGTATCTCTTTCTCATTTCCTGTCCTCATATCCGCTCTCATCCTCATATCCCATCCTCAGGTGGGGCTGAGTTGTAATGAAGAGATTGTAGGGAGAAAATAGAAGGAAGCATTGTTTTTTGGGAGTGGATGTGATTTGCAAGCTGGACCAATGCACAAAAAGGGTAGAAAATAAAAGTGGTGTGGCTTAAATTTTGGGTGTGGCTTTGTGAGATGGGGTGTGGCATGGGGGATGGGTGTGGCGGGACTGATGCACTCACCAGGAGATGCAGAACAGAGCTGGGAGTAAGGTACTGGAAGTCCTATATACTTGCATGGGACTTAAGCCAAAAACCCCATCCTTCACGTAAGGGGGTAGAGAGGGTTAATTTCACTATCATATATTTTTATTTGACATAAAATTAACATGTACAAAGTTTCATCAGTTTCTACAGCCATTTGGAATACTGGAAAATACATGTCCCATAGACTTGCGGGACTTTAAAGGGGTACTCTGGTGGAAAACTTTTTTTTTTCTTAAATCAACTGGTGCCAGAAAGTTAAACAGATTTGTAAATACTTTCTATTAATAAATCTTAATCCTTCCAGTACTCATTAGCTGCTGAACACTACAGAACAAATTATTTTCTTTTTGGAACACAGAACTCTCTGCTGACATCACGAGCACAGTGCTCTCTGCTGACATCTCTGTCCATTTTAGACTTGCATTGAGGGGACGGGGCTTGACGTCACACGGGGGCGGAGTCATGACGTCACGGACTTCCATGGTCGCGACCCAGACCCTCCAGCGCTTCCAGACAAGAAACAGGTGGGTGCCGCATGCTATATTGCAGGGGGTACCCAGCGGCGGGACCCTCTCGATCAGACATGTTATCCCCTATCCTTTGGATAGGCGATAAGATGTCTAGGGGTGGAGTACCCCTTTAACCCTCTACCTGGAAAGTTTTGCTCAAACAACCCATTTAAGTGTTTCAGGTGTTCATGTATGTCGAATAAAAAAAAAAACACATTATCACAACACTACTGCAACCTATGCACACAGTCTTATAACATTGCTGTCTTCTTATGGGACAGGGGGGCTTTTGGGCCCCATCCAGCACTAGGGCCCTTGGTGACCGCTCCCTCTACACTTGCTATGTTGCTATTCTTCTGCACACAGTGCGGTATTGAGGCACCATATGGTGGCCGGTGGATTGTCAATATACAGGACACCTGACAGCTGCGTTTTCACCAAACCAAATATTCAATTACAGTTTGTTACTATTAAAAAGCCTCGCCCGAGTGCTACAAAGAGCCAGCGCGGCTTCTAGAGCTTGTTTGCTCTGATCAAAGCTCATCACTTTAGAATTGGCGCACACACACACCGAGCCAACGAAGCGATCCTGCGCTAATCACCTCTAATTGGAATGGAACAGTAATGTATCTCTTGACTTTGTTAACATGCAACTACGCATCTAAACTATGCGGATGGTGATAATTAGGAAACACCGGATGCAGAAAAATGGAGCTATTATCATCATCATCATAGGGATAGAACACGGACTCATGGAACGGTTGCAAAATTATTTTAATTTTTTTTTTTTTTTTAAAGGAACGTGCTAAATATAGAATAAAAAAAAAGAAAAAAACAGTTGTTTCATTTTATTTTCCATTTCACACTAGAAAGACACAGTGTTTTTTTTACTGTTGATATCAGTTTATTAACCCTTTCAGGGCTAAGCCTTTTTTTTTTTTTATTTTTATTTTTTTTTTTTTTAGATTTTGTTTTTTCCTCCTTGGCTTCTAATAATTAATAATTATTTTATTTTTCCATCTAAAGACCCATATGGTGCTCGTGTTTTGCATCATCAATTGTACTTTGTAATGACATCACTTATTTTACCTCCGTATGTACAGTGAAGGTAACAAAAAAAAATTTGTTGGGCAAAATAAAAAATGTAAACACCATTTTGCAATTTTGGGGGCTTCCGTTTCTACGCAGTGCACTTTTCGGTATAAATGACACTTTAGCTTTATTCTTTAGGCCCGGACGAATAAAATGATACCCAATTTATATAATTTTTTTTATTTTTATTTTACTACTTTTAAAAATTCTAACTTTTTGTACGAAAATTTGTATGCTTAAAATTGTCCTCTTCTGAGCCCTATAACTTTTAAAATTTTCCGCCTACAGGGATGTATGAGGGCTCATTTTTTTGTGCTGTGATATGTAATTTTTAACAGGGCCCCTTTTGTTTTGATATCACCTTTTGTTCGCGTTTTATAATTTTTTTTCTAGTATATGAAGTGGCCAAAAATCAGCATTTCTGGACTATGGTATTTTTTCTACACTTTCGCCTTTCACTGTGTAATTTAATAATGTTATATTTTATTAGCTCAGGAATTTACCCGCGTGTCAATACCACATATGCTTATGTTTGTATTTTTTTTTACATAATTTTATTTGAAAAATGGGAAAAGGGGGTTGATTCATACTTTTAGTGTTGAAGGGGTTAAATCACATTTATTACTTTTTTTATATACAGTATATATGACTATAACATGCAATCTTTAGATGCTTTGATCATTGTTTCGGTGCTCCATTGTTTCAGCCCGGCATAGCTGACTGCAAGTTTGGAGCACCAATTGGATGGCAGGGAGGAAGGCAAGAGACCTCCTGCCATCCTCTCAGCTGATCGGGATGCTGCGGTTTTGCCGCGACAGTCCTGATGAGCCTGCTGAGCTAGCCGGGAACAGGATTTACCGACACCACAATCAACTTTGAACGAGGCGTCTAAAGGGTTAATTCAGGACATCAGCCTGATCAGTGATGTCTGGCATTAGCCGTGAGACCCGGTTGCTACTGGGTATGATGCGCGCTCAGCTGCTGAGCGTGCGTCATACAATGGGAGTACGCAGTAGACCTAAATATACGTCCATTTGCGAGAAGGGGTTCAAATAAATCATTTGCGTGTATATTATTTATGAATGTAGAATAAACTCTGGAAAGGTCACAGAGCATTACCAGTAGTGTCTCCAAATTATGTGAATGGGACAGGTCCTGTCTATTGTTCTCTATGGTCCAAGAGTCCTGCCGTAAAGCATATCACTAAATGCTGTCAAAAATAGCTCAGGCAAGATGGCAGCCTCCATAGTAATGCTCAAAAAAAATTTTATAATAAAAAAAAAAAGAAAATCTAGGTGGCATATTTCCTTTAACCATGTTGATCCAAATTGCCACACTCCACCCAGCATCTGCTCATACTTTCTTGGTGCCAGTGCTTGCCCCTACTCAGCTAAGGGTTAGAATACAGATGGAACAGTGGAAGACATGGCTCAGAGAAACCAATACATTAAAGGGGTACTCTGGTGGAAAACTGCTGCCAGAAAGTTAAACAGATTTGTAAATTACTTTTCTATTCTATTCTATTAAAAAATCTTAATCCTTCCAGTACTTATTAGCTGCTGAATACTACAGAGGAAATTATTTTCTTTTTGGAACACAGAGCTCTCTGCTGAATCACGAGCACAGTGCTCTCTGCTGACATCTCTGTCCATTTTAAGAACTGTCCAGAGTAGGAGAAAATCCCCATTGAAAACATATGGTGTTCTCGACAGTTCCTAAAACACATATGGTGTTCTCGACAGAGATGCCCAAAATAATTTTCTCTGTAGTATTCAGAAAGTTTTCCACTGGAGAACCCCTTTAAAAGACAATGTATATATATATATATATATATATATATATATATATATATATATATTTTATTTTATTTTTTTTAGATGTTTGAAAAGTTTTTAAAAATACTAAGCAGCGATCTTGCTGTGTTTTTCAACCACCAAGAATCAGATCCTCACTTGTTCCTTAAAGGGGAACTCCACTGGGCAGCATTCGGAAGTAAATGTTTTGAATGCTGCTTTCACGCTGCCAGGGTCGTCTTTGCCTCTCATGACATCACGGCCACGCCCCCTAAATGCAAGTCTATGGGAGGGGGCGTGATGTGACAAAACTGGAGACGCAGCCCTCCACAGAATGGTTTCCGAAACTGGAGACGCAGCCCTGCATAGAATGCGGGTGCTGCAGAGAGATCGCGCGGGTCCCAGCGGCGCCCCCCCCTCCTGCGATCAGACATCTTATGCCCTATCCTTTGGATAGGGGATAAAAAGTTTTTCGCACGGAATACCCCTTTAATTCTGCTATGTTTCCTTTTTCTTCTACCACAAACAATAAATTCTATGACAGACGATTATACAAGTGTCTCAAAAATATTAGAAATATTTAACCCTTTTTGATGCACATCAATTCCCGGCCAGAGTCTCCCTTTATAGTGGCCAATGCAGGGGAAACGTGGTATTACATGGTGGCTGTCTTTGTTATACAAGAACCTCTCCAGTCTTCCGAAACAGCTGTTCATACAGAACAACTACCTGTCTTGGTTCATAGGAGAGGAGGTCAAGTTGGGGATACCCTCTCAGATGTCCATTTACCCTACCAGAATTTGGACAGTAGTTGTCTTCAGACATCCCCTAATTAACAATATTAATAGGTCATATATCAGTTCCTGCCTGATACAATACATCTGTATTCACCCCCCAGGACAGTATTTTCCGCATCATACTATATCTGGTTGGCTATTTTAGAAACACACCGCCATTGGCTTTTTTTTCCCGTTACAGCCGTACGTTGGATTCAGTGATCGGCGGAGAGTCGCACCCTTCAATATGTGGAGGGTACAGTAGAAATATCACCTAGTGATCTTAACTTGTACTGATGTGCAGATGAACTAATTCTTCGCTGACTTTCTGAAAGTCATTTGTTAGGCAACTCTGGGGATTTTCTGCCTTGACTGAACACGGGCTACAGGATTGCAGCAATGGAAACTCTTGGCATAGAGTGCTGACTATAGACAATAACGTTATGTTCCAAGTCTGATGTTAGTTCACTTAAAGGGAATTGTCTAACCTTGAACACGTGCTTATGTCTTAAAGGGGTACACCGGTGGAATTATTATTATTTTTAATCAACTGTAGCCAGAAAGTTAAACAGATTTTAACACATCTTCTATTTATAAAATCTTAATCCTTCCAGTACTTATCAGCTGCTGTATGTTCCACAGGAAGTTCTTTTCTTTTTGAATTTCTTTCCAGTCTGACCACAGTGCTCTCTGCTGACACCTCTGTCCATGCCAGGAACTGTCCAGAGCAGGATAGGTTTGCAATAGGGGTTTGCTCCTGCTCTGGAGCATGTTATTTATTGTAAAAAAGATTCTTTATAGGATCAGGAGATACATTTTTTCTGAGAGAGAGCTCCGAATCTGCATATAAGAAAAGTCTAAAAAATGTTTGTTGATAATTTATGAGCTGAGGATAATGTTGCAAGAGACCTGATAGTGTGGTGTGGAGATTGAGCAGCCATAAAAAGACAGAAACAGACCTTTTTCTGGCAAACTCTTAATGTGCCCTGATGAATCCGTAGTGTAGCGAAACGTACGTTGGAGTACGTATGCGCTGGGTACAGGTATTATACATGGCAGATGTATTTATTATGTAATTGCATGCTGATTTATGATGTAGGGTGCACAGCACAAAGGGGGAGATTTATCAAAACCTGTCCAAAGGAAAAGTTGCCCAGTTGCCCATAGCAACCAATCAGATCACTTCTTTCATTTTTAACAAGGCCTCTTAAAACTGAAAGAAGCAAGCTGATTGGTTGCTATGGGCAACTGGGCTGGCAACTTTTCCTCTGGACAGGTTTTGATAAATCTCCCCCATAGTCTCTAAGGGTGCATGCACACCATGTTTTCACTCTACGGTTCAGGATCCGGCGGGGGGAGGGGAAAACCGTGCGCTCCCGTACCCCAGCCGGACCAGCGCCCTAATCCATTGACTTTAATGAACTGATCGGTGTCACCGATTTACTCCAGTGGGCTCATTTTTTACCTGTATCTGGTTTTCTGACTGGACCTAAAAAAACAAAAAACAAAAACATTTAGTTCTGAATGCTGGCCAGTTGAGTACCCCTTTAAATCCCTACTTAGACAAATAGGGATACTAATCAGCCCAAAACATTGGACACCCCCCCCCCCCCCCGCAAAAAAATAAATAAATGACATAGTGTTAGAGATGGAAGTAATGGGAATTTTGGTTAAAGAAAATCTCATATCACATGGTTATATAAGTCACATTGTTACATATATTGGTCCCTTTTCAGTAAGTGCTGTTCAGATAGTCCTTGGTCCCATTGAAATCAGAGATCCCATCATTTGGATGGAAGACTGGACGGTTGAAGGAGCTTTTTACTAACAAAAAATGGCATCATAATATTTTTGATTATGTAAATTACTACTCCCTACCCAAATAGTTTTCACATTATTATGTTATTACATTTTTCCCTTTTTTTTATCCTTGCAGAAATGGCTTTTGCATTTGTTAGTTAGGTTTTAAGATTGGGAAAAGCCACTGAAAAACAATTCATGAACGTCTTAAGCTCTTTGCACTTGGCCTCCCAAGCGGCATGGTGGTGGAATTGAAAAGTAGAATACAAATCATTATTATTGTATTCATCAGTGTATTAAGACTATGGCATTGCATTGTATTACATGATGTAAGTGGGGTAGGTAGACGTAAGCCGTCACCGGGGGCTGATTAGCCCTTCTTGTACAGAACTTCTAATAATGACAAATAGCCGCGCTCAGCCGCGATTGTTTTCCTCTATGAAAATATGTAAGATTTTAATGGTTTTTCTGTTTTTTTAATCTCACTAAAGCTTTAGTTATTGTAACAGTGTAAAATGTGTATTCATGGTCAGATTCTAATTATCCATTTCTAAAACTCATTCGTGGCCACAGCGTTTGGGGATTGTCTGCCTTAGAAAACCTATTGTCAAATTTAAGAGGTATGAAGGGGGGAGAGAAGTTTTCTAAGACCGCCATTTCATATACAATTCATATGCATAACCCTGCCCTTGTCAGCAGCTCCGGATTTAGTGAGAGACACTGTGTTTGCTCCCTGTGCGGTGTGTAAGTCCCTTTCTCCTTTTTGCTAAGCCACACCCACTTTGTAGAAATGCCTTGGGCAGGGGCAGGGTTTGTGCAAAAATGTCCTCTTTTTTTATACCTAAATGCAGGTATAAATAAATGATAATTTCCCCCATTGCTTCTGATTATGAAGATGCCTGCTGGTAGGGAAATTCTTACAGGCAATTCAATAAAAGGAAAATACTCTCTCTGGTGCCATCTATAGGTATCTACCCTGAAAGTCAATGGCTGACCCTTAAAGGGGTACTTCGGTGGAAATGTATTTATTTATTTATTTATTTCAAATCAACTGGTTCCAGAAAATTAAACATATTTCTTGATTACTTCTATTAAAAAAATCTTAACCCTTCTGGTACTTATTAGCTGCTGTATGCTCCACAGGAAGTTGAGTTCTTCTTCTCAGTCTGACCACAGTGCTCTCTACTGCCATCTCTGTCCATGTCAGGAACAGTCTGATGCAAGAGAGATTTGCTATGGAGATTTACTTCTGCTCTGGACAATTCCTGACATGGACAGAGGTGGCAGCAGAGAGCACTGTGGTCAAACTGAAAAGAACAACTCAACATCCTCTACAGCAGCTGATATGTACTGTAAGGATTACGATTTTTTTTAATGGAAGTGATTTACAAATCTGTTGAACTTTCTAGCACATAACTAGGTATATTAGCAGCAGTCCCATAGTGTTCTTGTTGGCCAGATGAGATGCCTTTGATAGATTTTAGTTGCGAATTAGCTCTCTACCTGAAGGAAGAAACCATCTTTCTAGTGTCAATATTATGTCCACAAAAGAGCCCCTTATCAGTAGTACCCTGCTCTGTACTGACAAGGGGCAAGATCCCCCGAAATAATTGTCCGCAGTGGGGAGTTTCTCATTTAAAGGAGAGAAACCAAACTCACTCAAACAATAGACAGTTTGCCAAAAAATAGGTTAAAGGCCAATTCTAATACGTGTTTTCCCTGCCTGGACTCAGCTTCAGGGCACCCCACAGAAATCATTACAGAGATAACACTGTAATACAAAATAGTAAAAATAGAAAAAACGTACAATGGTAAGAAGTAGAAATACATATTGAACTGATAATAAGAATACAGAATGTGAAACAACAACTAATAAATATCCACTTGATAATGAGGGTGGAGTTAAGTTTATCATCATTACAGCATTATAGCAACCAGGTGACAGAGGGAGTATATAAGAATACTCATGACCCCCCCCCCCCATCTCCATGGCAGACGCTGTAGGGGTCTACCAAGTAGTCTACAGCTTGATCATAATGTCACCTGACACCATGGATACGCAGGAGGAATATGACGATGTAAGAGATGTCAATAAGACAAATCCTTTTGAGTAAATATATTATGGGTTAACATTGATTTTTAGTCATATAACATTGACAGATGCTCCATATCATAGCCAACCTAACAGATTTGGTTTGTTGAGCTGAACAAAGTCATTAAAGTCAAATTAGATTTGTACATTTTGCTGGATACTGTACGTAATATTCACCGGCCTATAGTATGTAATATTCACCGGAATATAGTATGTAATATTCACCGGCCTATAGTATGTAATATTCACCGGAATATAGTATGTAATATTCACCGGAATATAGTATGTAATATTCACCGGAATATAGTATGTAATATTCACCGGCCTATAGTATGTAATATTCACCGGAATATAGTATGTAATATTCACCGGAATATAGTATGTAATATTCACCGGAATATAGTATGTAATATTCACCGGAATATAGTATGTAATATTCACCAGAATATAGTATGTAATATTCACCGACCTATAGTATGTAATATTCACCAGAATATAGTATGTAATATTCACCGGCCTATATACAGTATGTAATATTCACCGGCCTATAGTATGTAATATTCACCGGCCTATAGTATGTAATATTCACCGGCCTATAGTATGTAATATTCACCGGCCTATAGTATGTAATATTTCCCGGATTATAGTATGTAATATTCACCAGAATATAGTATGTAATATTCACCGGAATATAGTATATAATATTCACCGGCCTATATACAGTATGTAATATTCACCGGCCTATATAGTGTATGTAATATTCACCGGCCTATGTACAGTATGTAATATTCACCGGCCTATATACTGTATGTAATATTCACCGGCCTATATACAGTACATAATATTCACCGGCCTATATACTGTATGTAATATTCACCGGCCTATATACAGTATGTAATATTCACCGGCCTATATACAGTATGTAATATTCACCGGCCTATATACTGTATGTTATATTCACCGTCCTATATACTGTATGTAATATTCACCGGCCTATATACAGTATGAAATATTCACCGGCCTATATACTGTACGTAATATTCACCGGCCTATATACAGTACATAATATTCACCGGCCTATATACTGTACGTAATATTCACCGGCCTATATACTGTACGTAATATTCACCGGCCTATATACAGTACATAATATTCACCGGCCTATATACAGTACATAATATTCACCGGCCTATATACTGTACGTAATATTCACCGGCCTATATACAGTATGAAATATTCACCGGACTATATACAGTATGTAATATTCACCGTCCTATATACAGTACATAATATTCACCGGCCTATATACAGTATGTAATATTCACCGGCCTATATACAGTATGTAATATTCACTGGCCTATATACAGTATGTAATATTCACCGGCCTATATACAGTATGTAATATTCACTGGCCTATATACTGTATGTAATATTCACCGGCCTATATACATTATGTAATATTCACCGGCCTATATACTGTTTGTAATATTCACCGGCCTATATACAATATGTAATATTCACCGGCCTATATACAGTATGTAATATTCACCGGCCTATATACTGTACGTAATATTCACCGGCCTATATACTGTACGATATATTCACCGGCCTATATACTGTATGTGATATTCACCGGCCTATATACTGTACGTAATATTCACCGGAGTATATTCTGTACGTAATATTCACCGGCCTATATACTGTACGTAATATTCACCGGCCTATATACTGTACATAATATTCACAGGCCTATATACTGTATGTTATATTCACCGGCCTATACACTGTATGTAATATTCACCGGCCTATATACTGTACGTAATATTCACCGGCCTATATACTGTATGTTATATTCACCGGCCTATATACATTATGTAATATTCACCGGCCTATATACTGTTTGTAATATTCACCGGCCTATATACAATATGTAATATTCACCGGCCTATATACAGTATGTAATATTCCCCGGCCTATATACTGTACGTAATATTCACCGGCCTATATACAGTATGTAATATTCACCGGCCTATATACTGTATGTTATATTCACCGGCCTATACACTGTATGTAATATTCACCGGCCTATATACTGTATGTTATATTCACCGGCCTATATACTGTATGTAATATTCACCGGCCTATATACAGTACGTAATATTCACCGGCCTATATACTGTATGTAATATTCACCGACCTATATACTGTATGTAATATTCACCGGCCTATATACTGTATGTTATATTCACCGGCCTATATACTGTACGTAATATTCACCGGCCTATACACTGTATGTAATATTCACCGGCCTATATACTGTACGTTATATTCACCGACCTATATACTGTACGTAATATTCACCGGCCTATATACTGTACGTTATATTCACCGGCCTATATACTGTACATAATATTCACAGGCCTATATACTGTATGTTATATTCACCGGCCTATACACTGTATGTAATATTCACCGGCCTATATACTGTACGTAATATTCACCGGCCTATATACTGTATTTTATATTCACAGGCCTATATACTGTATGTAATATTCACTGGCCTATATGCAGTATGTTATATTCACCGGCCTATATACTGTATGTTATATTCAATGGCCTATATACTGTATGTAATATTCACTGGCCTATATGCAGTATGTTATATTCACCGGCCTATATACAGTATGTAATATTCACCGGCCTATATACAGTATGTTATATTCACCGTCCTATTTACAGTATGTAATATTCACCGGCCTATATACTGTATGTTATATTCACCGTCCTATATACTGTATGTAATATTCACCGGCCTATATACAGTACATTATATTCACCGGCCTATATACTGTATGTAATATTCACCGGCCTATATACTGTATGTTATATTCACCGGACTATATACAGTATGTAATATTCACCGTCCTATATACAGTACATAATATTCACCGGCCTATATACAGTATGTAATATTCACCGGCCTATATACAGTATGTAATATTCACCGGCCTATATACAGTATGTAATATTCACTGGCCTATATACAGTATGTAATATTCACCGGCCTATATACAGTATGTAATATTCACTGGCCTATATACTGTATGTAATATTCACCGGCCTATATACATTATGTAATATTCACCGGCCTATATACTGTTTGTAATATTCACCGGCCTATATACAATATGTAATATTCACCGGCCTATATACAGTATGTAATATTCACCGGCCTATATACTGTACGTAATATTCACCGGCCTATATACTGTACGATATATTCACCGGCCTATATACTGTATGTGATATTCACCGGCCTATATACTGTACGTAATATTCACCGGAGTATATTCTGTACGTAATATTCACCGGCCTATATACTGTACGTAATATTCACCGGCCTATATACTGTACATAATATTCACAGGCCTATATACTGTATGTTATATTCACCGGCCTATACACTGTATGTAATATTCACCGGCCTATATACTGTACGTAATATTCACCGGCCTATATACTGTATGTTATATTCACCGGCCTATATACATTATGTAATATTCACCGGCCTATATACTGTTTGTAATATTCACCGGCCTATATACAATATGTAATATTCACCGGCCTATATACAGTATGTAATATTCCCCGGCCTATATACTGTACGTAATATTCACCGGCCTATATACAGTATGTAATATTCACCGGCCTATATACTGTATGTTATATTCACCGGCCTATACACTGTATGTAATATTCACCGGCCTATATACTGTATGTTATATTCACCGGCCTATATACTGTATGTAATATTCACCGGCCTATATACAGTACGTAATATTCACCGGCCTATATACTGTATGTAATATTCACCGACCTATATACTGTATGTAATATTCACCGGCCTATATACTGTATGTTATATTCACCGGCCTATATACTGTACGTAATATTCACCGGCCTATACACTGTATGTAATATTCACCGGCCTATATACTGTACGTTATATTCACCGACCTATATACTGTACGTAATATTCACCGGCCTATATACTGTACGTTATATTCACCGGCCTATATACTGTACATAATATTCACAGGCCTATATACTGTATGTTATATTCACCGGCCTATACACTGTATGTAATATTCACCGGCCTATATACTGTACGTAATATTCACCGGCCTATATACTGTATTTTATATTCACAGGCCTATATACTGTATGTAATATTCACTGGCCTATATGCAGTATGTTATATTCACCGGCCTATATACTGTATGTTATATTCAATGGCCTATATACTGTATGTAATATTCACTGGCCTATATGCAGTATGTTATATTCACCGGCCTATATACAGTATGTAATATTCACCGGCCTATATACAGTATGTTATATTCACCGTCCTATTTACAGTATGTAATATTCACCGGCCTATATACTGTATGTTATATTCACCGTCCTATATACTGTATGTAATATTCACCGGCCTATATACAGTACATTATATTCACCGGCCTATATACTGTATGTAATATTCACCGGCCTATATACTGTATGTTATATTCACCGTCCTATATACTGTATGTAATATTCACCGGCCTATATACAGTATGTAATATTCACCAGCCTATATACTGTATGTTATATTCACCGTCCTATATACTGTATGTAATATTCACCGGCCTATATACTGTATGTTATATTCACCGTCCTATATACTGTACGTAATATTCACCGGCCTATATACTGTACGTAATATTCACCGGCCTATATACTGTACGTAATATTCACCGGCCTATATACTGTATGTAATATTCACCGGCCTATATACTGTATGTTATATTCACCGGCCTATATACTGTACGTAATATTCACCAGCCTATAGTATGTAATATTCACCGTCCTATATACTGTATGTAATATTCACCGTCCTATATACTGTATGTAATATTCACCGGCCTATATACTGTATGTTATATTCACCGGCCTATACACTGTATGTAATATTCACCGGCCTATATACTGTATGTTATATTCACCGGCCTATATACTGTATGTTATATTCACCGGCCTATATACTGTATGTTATATTCACCTGCCTTAGGCTAGCTAGTTACCTACCCATCCCCTCATGGTGTACCATGTAGTTCAATCAATGCAACAATACAGTGCTAGGTCAATATTAGGACTACTGGACCCCTTTAGTTTCACCCCCCCCCCCCCCCCCCATGGCTGGCCCTCGTATGGACTTGGTATTAGACACACTATTGTCATTACACCCTACACACGACTTGCCTTGAATACAACCTTCCATTCAGTACAGAATTACTCTCTCAGTGTGAGCAGCTGAATTACTTCTGCAGATGAACAATTAACCGTCCAGATAATGGCTGGACATAATAGTTTTATAATGTATAATATTATATGCTGAACTGATGAGTCCAAACTCTTTCTGAAACAATAATTAATAATCCCTTATTTTTGGATGCCAAATGTTACCGCTGAGGGAGTATAAAGCATATATGGGAATTAAGAATGTAGCATCTTATATAGTAGGATTAGAGGCAGCAGGATTCGATGATCTGAAAACAGAACAAAACATTAAATATTCTGCAACCCTCCCATTCTCTAATGCTGTATAAGTGCATGTTACGCCTAGCGCTCCGGGTCCCCGCTCCTCCCCGGAGCGCTCACGGCGTCTCTTTCCCTGCAGCTCCCCGGTCAGTCCCGCTGACCGGGAGCGCTGCTCTCTCATGGCCGTTGGGGATGCGATTCGCACAGCGGGACGCGCCCGCTCGCGAATCGCATCCCAGGTCACTTACCCGTTCCCGTCTCCTGCGGTCATGTGCTGGCGCGCGCGGCTCCGCTCTCTAGGGCGCGCGCGCGCCAGCTCCCTGAGACTTAAAGGGCCAGTGCACCAATGATTGGTGCCTGGCCCAATTAGCTTAATTGGTTCCCACCTGTTCCCTGCTTATATCTAGTCTCCTCCCTTGCACTCCCTTGCCGGATCTTGTTGCCTTAGTGCCAGTGAAAGCGTTCTTTGTGTGTTTATACCCTGTGTACCAGAACTACTGCTATCTCCCCTGACTACGAACCTTGCTGCCTGCCCCGACCTTCTGCTACGTCCGACCTTGCCTCTGCCTAGTCCTTCTGTCCCACGCCTTCTCAGCAGTCAGCGAGGTAGAGCCGTTGCTAGTGGATACGACCTGGTTGCTACTGCCGCAGCAAGACCATCCCGCTTTGCGGCGGGCTCTGGTGAAAACCAGTAGCCTCTTAGAACCGGTCCACTAGCACGGTCCACGCCAATCCCTCGCTGACACAGAGGATCCACTACCTGGAAGCCGAATCGTGACAGTAGATCCGGCCATGGATCCCGCTGAGGTTCCCCAGCATTCCATCTCTGATCTCACCACGGTGGTCGCCCAGCTATCCCGACAGGTCGCCCATCTAACCCACCGACTGTCGGAAATGTCCACCATTGTGCACCAACTTCAGTCGCAACTGCAGCAGCAATCATCTCCTCCGCCACCTCCTGCACCCCTTCCGCAGCGAGTGGCCGCTCCTAGCCTCCGCCTGTCCTTGCCGGACAAATTTAATGGGGACTCTAAGTTTTGCCGTGGCTTTCTTTCGCAATGTTCCTTGCACTTGGAGATGATGTCGGATCAGTTTCCTACTGAAAGGTCTAGGGTGGCTTTCGTGGTCAGCCTTCTGTCTGGAAAGGCCCTGTCATGGGCCACACCGCTCTGGGACCGCGATGACCCCGTCACTGCCTCTGTACACTCCTTCTTCTCGGAAATTCGAAGCGTCTTTGAGGAACCTGCCCGAGCCTCTTCTGCTGAGACTGCCCTGCTGAACCTGGTCCAGGGTAATTCCTCCGTTGGCGAGTACGCCATACAATTCCGTACTCTTGCTTCTGAACTATCCTGGAATAATGAGGCTCTCTGCGCGACCTTTAAAAAAGGCCTATCCAGCAACATTAAAGATGTTCTGGCCGCACGAGAGACTCCTGCTAACCTGCATGAACTCATTCATCTAGCCACTCGCATTGACATGCGTTTTTCTGAGAGGCATCAAGAGCTCCGCCAGGAAAAAGACTTAGATCTCTGGACACCTCTCCCACAGTCTCCACTGCAATCTGCGCCTAGGCCTCCCGCCGAGGAGGCCATGCAAGTGGATCGGTCTCGCCTGACCCTGGAAGAGAGGAATCGCCGTAAGGAAGAGAATCTTTGTTTGTACTGTGCCAGTACTGAACATTTTCTGGTGGATTGCCCAATCCGTCCTCCACGTCTGGGAAACGCACGCTCGCACTCAGCTCTCGTGGGTGTGGCGTCTCTTGATGCCAAGTCGGCTTCTCCACGTCTCACGGTACCTGTTCGGATTTCCACTTCAGCCAGCTCTCCCCTCTCAGCCGTAGCCTGCCTGGACTCTGGAGCTTCTGGGAATTTTATTCGGGACTCCTTTGTGAATAAATTCCGGATTCCGGTGACCCGTCTTGTCAAGCCACTCCACATTTCCGCGGTCAACGGAGCCAGGTTGGACTGTACCATACGTTTCCGCACGGAGCCCCTTCTTATGAGCTTCGGATCTCACCACGAGAGGATTGAACTTTTGGTCCTCCCCAATTGCACCTCGGAAATTCTCCTTGGACTTCCCTGGCTTCAACTTCATTCCCCAACCCTGGATTGGTCCACTGGGGAGATCAAGAGTTGGGGGTCCTCTTGTTCCAAGAACTGTCTAAAACCGGTTCCCAGTAACCCTTGCCGTAACTCTGTGGTTCCTCCTGTATCTGGTCCCCCTAAGGTCATTAAGGACTCTGCCTGCCACAGGAAATGCCCCTCCCCCCCTCCCAGTTCCATCAGGCAAGCTTCTGTGTCCCCTCATGGCCCTCGTCCTGGTGTCACACTGCCCCGTGCCAGGTCCCGCCCTCTGCCCTCTCTCCCCATTCCTACTCCTGCGGTTCTGCCTGCCGTTGAGGAATCCCTCCATCCTTTCCCGGTGTCCTCATCCCAGGGGAGGCAGTTACCCGATAAAGAGAAGGGGAGACCTAAGGGGGGGGGTACTGTTACGCCTAGCGCTCCGGGTCCCCGCTCCTCCCCGGAGCGCTCACGGCGTCTCTTTCCCTGCAGCTCCCCGGTCAGTCCCGCTGACCGGGAGCGCTGCTCTCTCATGGCCGTTGGGGATGCGATTCGCACAGCGGGACGCGCCCGCTCGCGAATCGCATCCCAGGTCACTTACCCGTTCCCGTCTCCTGCGGTCATGTGCTGGCGCGCGCGGCTCCGCTCTCTAGGGCGCGCGCGCGCCAGCTCCCTGAGACTTAAAGGGCCAGTGCACCAATGATTGGTGCCTGGCCCAATTAGCTTAATTGGTTCCCACCTGTTCCCTGCTTATATCTAGTCTCCTCCCTTGCACTCCCTTGCCGGATCTTGTTGCCTTAGTGCCAGTGAAAGCGTTCTTTGTGTGTTTATACCCTGTGTACCAGAACTACTGCTATCTCCCCTGACTACGAACCTTGCTGCCTGCCCCGACCTTCTGCTACGTCCGACCTTGCCTCTGCCTAGTCCTTCTGTCCCACGCCTTCTCAGCAGTCAGCGAGGTAGAGCCGTTGCTAGTGGATACGACCTGGTTGCTACTGCCGCAGCAAGACCATCCCGCTTTGCGGCGGGCTCTGGTGAAAACCAGTAGCCTCTTAGAACCGGTCCACTAGCACGGTCCACGCCAATCCCTCGCTGACACAGAGGATCCACTACCTGGAAGCCGAATCGTGACAGTGCACCACCCCAGCGGAGCTTCCCGTCTTGGTCTTTAAGAGTAGTATGGTGCAGGGGCAAAGCTAATGGTCATAATCAACACCCTGCATTAGCCAAGGTATTTAGATACAAGGCTAGGACAGTAATACTGTCTAATCTTTGCCCTGTGTAAAGACAAGCCTAGAGATAACTTTGAAGTTGTGATTTTATAGAACATGGAAGGGAGCATGCTTGTGTTAAGGATAGTCCGAGGGGAGGCTTTCAAATGTGATTGACTTTGCTGATATATATACTGTCAAGTGTCAACACAAGAAAATATACACCACACAGGATGTTGGTATAACTCTCTCTTAGTAGGAAACCCAGCTGTTCCTTTTAATCCAGGAAGTACATTTAGTTTTTACATTGGATAAAGAAGGAGGTTTAGTTATGATGTCAGAATTAGCATGTTCCATTTTGATTGGTTGTTTGATTATTGTGTCCGTATATATTAGCATATCTAGTGCCCATTAATTTCTTTGCAGAAGTTTCTCAACTGGGAAATTCCAGAGTTCTCTGTTTGTCAGATATTTTGTCTTTCTACTCTTTATCTCAGTTGTAACGGCGTCATGGCAAGGCCTCAATCGTAGTCATGAACATATTGCAAGCTGATGTATATGGGTTAAGGGGTAGGTAACAGAAATATTTTTCCAGCAGCAATGGCATATTAGTATTAGTATATTGATCAGTCATTAGAAACATAAGTGTCATCCCTATCACTTGTACTTTACAGATGTGTCTCTTGGCTCAACATATCCTGAGATGAGTCGCTTGAGATGACCAGCTCTGCAAAAAAAAAAAAAAAAAAAAAAAAAAACAACAAAAAAACATGATCTAGAGTTGCTCTGTCAGGAGTTGTTTATACTACTATATAGATTATAAAACTATGTGTGTATATGTGCCCAGCAAGTAGTTAAGAGGTGTGCTGCCTTCCATTGAGGGTTTTTCTGGCTTGTCACAATAATGTATTGAATTTGCATAGTGAGTTCTTGACACATCTGTACAAAAAAAAATAAAGATTCTGTCGGGGGCATAGCTTGAGGGGGCTGATAGAGAACATGTCCAGCATGCTGAGTGCAAAAGAGGGTGGCAATGAGCCAGAGTAGTAGATACAGGTCTAGTGCAGCAAACTAATCTTTGCCCCAAGTGAAGGAAGGTCTAGCTACATATCTGACCATGTTTATCTAGTCAACCGGTGGGAAGCTTGGAGAAAGGAATTCATTACATATCTGGGATTATGGTAGAAGCCCTGATTCTAACAAGCCCGCTATCAGACCATGAATGGGTTCTACACTTTGGACAATTCCTTTGTGTTAGAAGAGTCCTTTGACAGTAAGTACACAGGAACAGAGCCCCCACCCTTAACACTAAATTATGAACAATAAAAGGACACATGAACACCAGATTGGGAAAAAACAGGCCACGGTTTATTATCACGGGTAGCTACAGATCGGTGAACACAATGGCTCCATAAACAAATTTAGATAAAACAAACTATATCAGTAGCCGATCAGAAACAGTAATTCACCCAGAATACTCTCTGAGCAACAAAAGATCGCCCCATTAAAAAACAGAGACAAAGAAAATAAGAAGGGAAGGGGGAGGGTGGGACGCTGATCCATCTTCTTGTTGCGACAATCAAAGAGGACAGGAGTGGCACGGAACCAAGTCCCCGCCCTGGACAGTGGGACCAATCAAGACCCAGTCCTAAGAAAAAGCAGCTAAACCTGGTAAGGATAATTAAAACAAAGCACAGCAAGGCAAGATAAAGATAAGTGTGGGGTCCTGGTTCGTGTTCCCCAATCCTATTCAGAGTGCGGGGTCCCCGGCAGTGTCGCAATTTTTTTTCACCAAAAATTAGTTGTAATCTATGGAAAACATGGCAGTAAGTGTTGCTATAGTGCCCCCACAGGGTAAGTCAAGCATTACACTGTGTCCATTCATATCACTGGGTTGTCTATGTATTGCAGGACATGACAGGTCCTCCAGGGTGAGAGACGCTCTTTGTTTGCTGCTCTCTGGTCAAGTGATAAGGATCCTGGATTGAAGACTCCTCGTGGTGTATGAAATTGGGGTTTCTCATCCCAGCACCCTCTTTGAGCTCTTTCTATTAATAACAGCATGAATGCTATCCAGGAAAAAAAATGGAAGAAAAAAAGCAAAACAAAAACCTTCAATAGTTTAGTAATACAATCAGACTAATATGCCCTTTTCTGTGGACTGAACAAGGCAATTAACTTTATATGTTCCTCTCTTTTATTATCTACATGGTCTGATGACCTTTCCCTTTAATACTTGTCAGAACAAATATTACTGGATGGAAGAATAGTCACACTTTTATGTTTTGCTTAATTAAATGACAAAGTAACAACAATAATCTTTAGGCAGAAAATGTTTCTAATGTTTTAAGCTCTTGAAGATAAAAAAAAAAAAGTATTGGCTTAAAATGGCGACAAAAGAATAGCAGGCGAAAAACGGCAACTGTGTTTGAATGAAGTTACATTTTGTTGTATACGCTGAGGTGAACCTATTCAAATTGTCAAATTAACAAAATTAATGGATTAAGCTACAATTTTCTTTAGTTCCTTAATAAAAAGAAAAAAAAGTACTAAAATATTATTCTAAAGTTTGAATGGCGGATTTTTTTTTCTCTTGCACAAAATGTTTTAAAGGGGTACATCTTATCCCATATCCAAAGGATAGGGGATAAGATGTGTGATCGTGGGACCCCTGCAATCCCCAGGCCGACAGCAATGGTGTCCGGGAACACAAAAGCTTGGAGCTTCCGTGTTCGTGACGTCACACCACGCCCCCTCCATTCATGTCTATAGGAGGGGTCGTGACGGCTACGTAGTAGCCGTCACGCCCCCGCCTATAGACATGAATGGAGGGAGCATGGTGACTGTAGTTGCCATTCATCCGGCATGGAGGGGAGTTGTGCACGGATGACTAGGGTGCCGCGCCGGAGATCGCAGGGGTCCCCAGCAGCGGGACCCCCACGATCAGACATCTTATTCCATATCCTTTGGATAGGGGATAAGATGTTTTTTGTCAGAGTACCCCTTTAAAGGAGTATTCCAGTGCAAAATAACTTATCCCCTATCCAAAGGATAGGGAATAAGTTATAGATCGCAGGGGGTCCGAGCGCTGGGGCCCCCCCGAGATCTCCTGGACGGGGCCATGGCAGTCTCATCCCCAGCAGAAAGCCGCGGCAGACACGCCCCTTCCATGTATCTCTATGGGGTACTTGGAGGGGGCGTGTCGGCTGCCGTGTCATGTGGGGACGGAATGCCCCCTTTCCAGCATACTGCTGCGGGCTGTCCAGGAGGTCCCGGGGGTGCCCCAGCGCTTCGACCCCCCGCGATCTATAACTTATCCCCTATCCAAAGGATAGGGGATAGGTTGTATTGCACTACAGATGTCCTTTAAGTTTCTAGTAAGTCATTTCTGGGTTTACTATGTAGAAGCTGGATTGTAGCCAGTAATGTCCTTATTGCAGTTTCTAGAGCCGGGTTAACCACAGAAGAGGTAATAAATGTATGATTGCTTAGGGTCTGACCATTGCCCCTCTAATGAGTGTGTCGAGGCTACTGGAAGTTGTATAAGGGTGTGGTATGATGAGGGGAAGTGTTCCTGATATGTTACTTGGATGAGTGGTACAACCCAGAGTCCCTCTGTGAGCCCACGATGCCCTTTTCAAAAGATGTTCCCCTTACACAACACCAAGGGAAAATACTTCTGATCAGTCAGTGTTTTGGGGAACAACTGTAAACTTTTCTTAACTCCCAATGCTGTTCAATACAACACACGGCTTTAGCCTGGCAGTGTACCACTTGGCAATAAAGCTTAAAACTAAGGAGAAGCAGAATTTTAGGCATAGACTCTGCTTCACTAGGAAGTGAGGAGCGATGAGGAGGAAGCTGTGCCTGCGGTTTAAGAAGAGCACTCACGTGGGCATAGGCTCCACATCATTAGGATGGAAGAGTAAAGAACATGGGCGGCATATTGGACCACGGAGGAAGGGGGCAGGGAAGATCAGAAAGCTGACTCCCATGTCAATTGCACAAAGTGACAAGTTTGCATATGAGCAACGGCTGGACCGATCTTGTAAGTAATACATCATTTTACTCAGGTTCACCTCTACTTTAACCCAGTGTAGGTGAGCCGACTGTTAGTTTCCCTTCAATGGAGATCTGTGGTGTAAATTAACTTATCCCCAATCCGAAGGATATAGATCGCGGGGGGTCTGAGCGCTGGGACCCCCCGCGATCTCCTGTACGGGTCCCCGGCAGTCTGCAGGAAGGGAGCGCTTCATCCCTGCATGAAGTAGCGGCCAACACGCCCCCCATGTATCCCATAGAGATACATTAAGGGGGCGTGTCAGCCGCCGCGTCATGCAGGGATGAAACACTCCCTCCCTGCAGACTGCCGGGGACCCGTACAGGAGATCGCGGGGGGTCCCAGCAATCAGACCCCCCGTGATCTATAACTTATCCTCTATCCTTTGGATTGGGGATAAGTTATTTTACACTACAGATCTCCTTTAACCCTTTGAGGACCAAGGGATGCATTTGGCCCATGCTTTTAATTGCCTGATACAGGCAATTAAAAACGTGGGACAAATACGTCCCTTGGTCCTCAAAGGGTAACAGTACACTGCAATATTATTGTATTGCAGTGTACTGATTTATTGGTGCGTCACGAGAATAGCTTGCCTACGGCAGTCTGTACTATCAGGTCTACATTGGCAGAAAGGAAGGCCTTTAGAAGGACCCTAGCTGCCAAGACAACTGAATGGTGCCCAATGATTGCATAATGGGGGCACTGATCAGATCCCAGATACGACCGGCAATTGTCAAATAACTCCGCCAAAGCAGTGGTTGCAATTGACTGTGGCATCTAGGGAGTTAAACTACCAACAATTACACTGATCATGAGTGTGTCAATGTATAAGATGTTGAAATTGTGTGTTGTTGTTGTTTTGTTTTTTTTTGCCATCCCCACATAATCCCTTTACATAAATGTGCAATGCGGCATCAGTTACTGCACACTATATAAATTCACAGATAATACTTATATATTGTATATCTCATGTCGTCAAAGAAGAGGGAACAACCTTGCCCTTTTCCCAGTCGGCGTTAATAATTGTCACTGGACGAGACATTGCCGGCATAATCTATAGATTTCCTCTGTTATCTCTGGATGCACAAAGTCACATAATCTTTATCGAGCCTGTAAGACTGATGTTCGGCCTGATATTTTAAGCATACAAGATTTGTCTAGAAATAAACAGATCATTTTGTTAAATGAGAATGTAGTCTGCTTGTGGATTCAGGTGACGGATATAAATAATGTAATAGCTGCGATTTATCAAAGGGAGAGAAACCTCCGCAGTAGGGGAAAGGTGCAATATATTACTCTACATGGATGTTTACTGTGAGCTCTAGTGTTGGCCTTGGACACGGACTAGATTGCTGCTGCAAGTTCGGAAATGGAAGCCTTAATTCCAAAGAGTTGGAGCTCATTCAGACTGTCCTCATGTCAGTGCATTGTAGCCACAGTATTAAGTCATGAAACCTCCTCCGCGCAAGTGAACAGAATTTAGAACACCATAGAATCTTATGTTAGTTTAATTTGCTTGAACTAGAGGGGGTCTGGGTATTGCCAACATATTAGGACAGTGTTCACATGTGGCATTTAATTATTGGTATCACTACTAATTACCAATGCTGACATTTTTATGTTATTTTCTAAAATTACCGTCTTACTGCGATTATGCAAATCGTTTAAAAATTGTGCTTTTTGTGCGTTTTAAAATTGTGTTTTTTGATTATTTCGACTTTACAACATCTTTACACCCGGATCTATGTTATCATATTGTAACCTGGTATTTTTAAATATGTAATGACTCTGTTTATTATTCTATGTACTTTTGTTTTCTTATTCTCAAATATCTGTTTTAAAGAAAAATTCTTTAATAAAAAAAACAGTTATGAAAAAAATAAAATTGTGTTTTTTGGAAAATATTGGTAAATTTGGCGTTGTAATTAGCATCGGTAATGCTTATTAAATGCCACATGTAAATACAGCGTAAGGCTACAATACAACCACATTATGGTCATCTGCAAGAGGATTGGTGCACAATATCGTGGTCGTTGGTTTAAAGGGGTACTCTGGTGGAAAACTTCTTATCCTTTGGACAGGAGTTAAAGGGGTACTCCGGCCCCAAGACATCTTAAGGATAGGGGATAAGATGTCTGATCGCGGGGGTCCCTCCGCTTTGGACCCCCGCAATCTAGCATGAAGCACCCACCTGTAAGCATTGCAGGAAGCGCTGGAGGCTCTCAGTGTTATGCCTCCCAACTATGGGGACGGAGTATCGTGATGTCACGACTCCACCCCTGTGTGACATCACGCCCCACCCTCTCAATGCAAGTCTATGGGAGGAGGTGTGATGGATACGTACTAGCCATCCTGCCATCTCCCATAGCCATCAATTGAGGGGGTGTTGCGTGACGTCACGAACACGGAAGCTTCAAGGACGTGAGAGCTGGGTGAAATCTTCAGACACATGTGCTCTGCAGTTAGAGTGCTGCCTTCACGTGACTGATGACTCCACGTCACTAGGACGTGGAGTTGAAGTTAATGAATATGCAAACAGTGGGGGCAGGTTTAGGAGCTGAAAAAAAGAGGCAGAGCCGGCTAGCCGGCGGGGGCCCCACCTCCAGCATAAGTAAATGACCCCTCTATTGCATCCTGTTCATGGGTTCAGTGTGGGTGAACAGGCTGACAGTTTTTCTTTCATTTCCATGAGATTCTACTATTAGCACCATAAAAAGAGGACAAGTGACAGCAAGCCAGGGATGCGTAAATGTTCCGAACGCTGTTTTCGTGTTGCAGGGGTCGGCCATGTCCTTTGTGACATCACGGCCACGCCCCCTCAATGCAAGTCTATGGGAGGTGGCGTGACGGTCATCACGCCCCCTCCCATAGACTTGCATTGAGTGGACCTGGCCGTGATGTCACAAAGGACATGGCCGACCCCTGCAACGCGAAAACAGCGTTCAGAACATTTACTTCTGAACGCTGGCCAGTGGAGTATCCCTTTAAAGAGCCCAAGCTCTTCATCATTCCCACCACAGAGTAATTTGATTAGTAATGCATAGTAATTTTCCCAGCCCATGGCCTTTAGGCTATGTTTCCCCTTGGTTTTTTTCTGGCAGTTTTTGGAAAACTGCCACTGCAGTTTTTGAGCCAAAGTCAGAAGTGGATCCATTAGGAAGGAGAAGTGTAAGTCCTCCCATTATATTTCCCATTCCCTTTGAATACACTTCTGGCTTTTGCTCAAAAACTGCAGTGGCAGATATCCAAAAACTGCCAGAAAAAAACCAAGTGGAAACTTAGCCTTAAAGTAGTCTATAAAAAAATCAGATCAGGCCTAGATGACAGAAGTGGTCAACTAAAACCAAAACTATAGTGTGCATCACAACATTTTATTTAAATTCCACAAGACAGTCTAAAGACAGAAGCAATGAAACCTAGGAAAGGAATGACTGAGCAGGATGGATTTAAATAAACATTCAGCAGAGGAAAGCAGTAAGTCATGTTACCATGGCCGGGTGACTAGACCCACCAGTGCATCGAGCGTCAAACTGATGGGTCTTCGCATACTAGATAAAATAGTCCTGCAGCTTTACTGTCAATCTACACATTCTAAAGTGTCCACATTTCTTTGCATCATAAATTGTGCTGTTATCATATATCATCAATACATTCTGATATAAATATTATTTGTGAATCAATACATAGCAATTTAGCATAGCAGTTCTAGTGATGGCCTACAGATGAGATTTAAAGTCTATGGACACCTTAGGTTAATGATTACCCTAATTGAAAAAATGTTGTAGTAAGTTTATAGGGGTATTCCAAGAAAAAAACTTTTTTTTAAATATATATATATATATATATATATATATATATATATATATATATATATATAACTGGCTCCAGAAAGTTAAACAGATTTGTAAATTACTAGTATTAAAAAAATCTTAATCATTCCAATAATTATTAGCTGCTGAAGTTAAGTTGTTCTTCTCTGTCTGGCAACAGTGCTCTCTGCTGACATCTCTGCTTGTCTCTGGAACTGAACAGAGTTGAAGAGGTTTGTTATGGGGATTTGATTCTTCTCTGGACAGTTCCCGAGACAGGTGTCATCAGAGAGCACTTAGACAGAAAAGAACAACTCAACTTCAGCAGCTCATAAGTACTGAAAGGATTAAAAATTTTTAATAGAAGTCATTTACAAATCTGTTTAACTTTCAGGAGCCAGTTGATATAAAAAAAAAAAAAAATAGTTTTTTCCTGGATAACCCCTTTAAGTCTTCCTTCCCTCATTTATTCTCTGATATTCTTTGCTGCTTGTCTCTAGCTGTCTCGGGAACTGCACAGAGTAGAAGACATTTGCTATGGGGATTTGCTTCTACTCTGGACAGTTCCCGAGACAGGTTTCATCTTCCTTAATACATCCTTATGGGGATGTGCCCCTCTGAATAACAAAGATGTAACTTTATACAGAATAAATGTAACTTTATTGGGGGTGCACTACATTTTTCCCGAAGCTGGCTATACTATCGGTGTAGGGTATCATGTACAGTTCCTGCTCCTGTACTTACTGAACAGTTATACATTGTATGTCTTGCTGCCAAGTCAAAATTTTAAGGGCCGGTTACAGCCGCCCCACCAAATGTGAAGAGTGGAAGCTTATCCCTGTAACCTAGCTCACTCCTGTAACTTTGTTCAGACATATTTGCCTACAAAATGGACTGAATACATGGTGATGCATAAACCATTACCACCTATTGCACAGGAGCAGTGACTTCTGTCTTTAAAAGGAATCCCTGCTCTTGTGCATAGTTTCTGAGGTGCTGTGTGCTGATAGTGTAGGGGTTCATGGAAAGTACAGTGTACGCGCTGAGGTATGTGAGGGCTACTGCTGGCTGGCCTGTCCCAGCCCCATTCTCCTGCGGAACCATTATACGTTTGGTTGTGGCTACATATCTAGATCCTGAATGTGAGATCTGTGTGTTCAGAAGTCCAGATCAATGTTTCCCAAGCCCGGTTCTTAAAGGGGTAATCCACCCACAGATATCTTATCCCCTATCCAAAGGATAGGGTATAAGATGTCTGATTGCAGGGGTCCCGCCACTGGGACCCCCTGCAATCTTCATGCAGCACCTGACATTCTGAACGTTATATTCAGGTTTGAGTGGCCGTGGTCGTGACATCACGCCATTCCCTCATTCATGTCTATGGGAGGGGGCGTGGTGCCAGCCACACCCCCTTCCATAAACATGTATGGCGGGTGCGTGGCGTGAAGTTGGAGGGGTGTGACGTGTTTAGAATGCCAGGTGCTGCACAGAGACAGGACTCACGCGATCAGATATCTTATCCCCTATCCATTGGATAAGGGATAAGATGTCTAGGGGCAGAGTACCCCTATAAGTCCCCACAACAAGTCAAGTTTTCAGGATTTCCTTACTAGTGATGAGCGGCATTGCCCATATTTGAATTTGCGATATTTAGCGAATATATAGGCAAATATTCGTCTTATATTTGCGAATTTCACGTATTCGTTATATTCGCATATTCTCATATTCGAGGAAGAAAACAGTGAGGGGGTGGGCAACTTTACTATTGGTTGTTAGGGATGTTGTTGATAACCTCTGACAAGTGGATTTGCATCATTCTAATTGGCCCACAAGTGAAAAGAAGGAATATGTGCATATGCAGAAAAAAGTTAATATTCGTAATTTTGAATATATAGCGAATATATAGCGATATATAGCGATATATAGCGAATTTGCGATATTTCCGATTAAAATTTGAAATGCGAATATTCGCGCCCAACACTATTCCTTAGTCTATCATGGGTGATATAATTGTGGCCACGCCTGATACACTGACCATTTATATATCACCTATGAAAGAATGAAATTCTAAAAACATGACCTGTTGGGGGAATTGAGGACCACGCCTAGGAAACACTAATCTAGAGTACGCTCTGGGAGCTTCGCTTTCTCACTACACATGTACACAGTCAGGGTCCATTCACACGGGCGGAATTTCCGCTTGCGGAATTCCACTTGCGAAATTCCGCCTCAAATAAAAGCCCAATAGACTTCTATGGGATTCCACACTTCTGAATTTCCGCACCAATTCCACATAAAATCTGGAAGTGAAAGCAGAATTGGTGCGGAAATCCCGCTGTGGAATAGACCCTTAATGTGATTCTCCCTTGCAAACTGTCTTTGTATACTTTGTTAACTACCCTTAATGTATGCTCTCCCAACACTGCACACTCTGAGCTACTGTGTGCAAGAGAAGAGAGAGGTAGAGCAGAAAGTTGTCATATAGTAGGCTTGGCTGTGACAGTAAACCTCTGTATGGGCTCGTTCACACGGCCATTGTGCCCTGGTAAGGGGAGCTCCTTTGGCCAGTCTGTTGGAAGGACAGGAGTTGAACGGAGAAAAAAACTCCATGTCCTACTGTATTTTTTGCCGTATAAGATGCACTTTTTCTTCCCCAAAACTGAGGGGGAAAAGTTGTTGCGTCTTATACGGCGAATACACACCTATCGCGGCGGTCCCTGCAGCTAAAAGCTATAAAATATTGCCAAACTAAAAGAGCCAAGAAAAATCTCATACAGTATGTGCCTACTGGCCCGATAGGACAACAAGTCCTCAATGGCCCAGACCAATAGACCAGTTGAAATATACATCAGTTGTTTTAGAAAAGTTGTAAAAGAACTTATATAATTTCAAAAATAGGATGTTTTAGAGTAAACATACCTTATTTTTCGCCGTATAAGACGCACTTTTTCTTCCCTAAAACTGGGGGGGAAAAGTTGGAGCGTCTTATATGGCGAATACACCCCCTATCGCGGTGGTCCCTGCGGCCATCAACGGCCGGGACCCGTGGCTAATACAGGACATCACCGATCGCAGTGATGCCCTGTATTAACCCTTCAGACGCGGCGATCAAAGCTGACCGCCGCGTCTGAAGGGAAAGTGACACTAACCCGGCTGCTCAGTCGGGCTGTTCGGGACCGCCGCGGTGAAATCGCGGCGTCCCGAACAGCTTACAGGACACCGGTAGGGACCTTACCTGCCTCCTCGGTGTCTGCTCCATGTCGGGATCCCCTGCATGGCCGGCGCTCTCCTTTGACGTCATCACCTCGTCGCGCATGCCGTCCCGTCATCCAATAGGAGCGGCGTGCATAGCGACGTGATGATGTCAACGGAGAGCGTGGATCCCGGGGAAGAAGATGTCCGGAGCGTCGGGGACACTATGGGGGACGCGGCGACAGCGATGGAGCGACATCCAGGGCAGCGGTGACGAGCGGCGACGGGTCCGGAGCGGCGGGGACACGTGAGTATTACCTCCTATACCAGTGGTCTTCAACCTGCGGACCTCCAGATGTTGCAAAACTACAACTCCCAGCATGCCCGGACAGCCAACGGCTGTCCGGGCATGCTGGGAGTTGTAGTTTTGCAACATCTGGAGGTCCGCAGGTTGAAGATCACTGTTGGGTTCAGAATTGTTTTTTTCTAGATTTTGCACCTTTAAAATTGGGTGCGTCTTATATGCCGGTGCGTCCTATAGGGCAAAAAATACGGTATTTTTTTCCCCACTCAACTCCTGTAAAATATCGGATACCTCACGGACCCTATTCATGTTAATGGGATCCGTCAACACCCGGTGGTATAATTTGTGCTCCGACCCGTTCATGGACCCTGAACGGATCGGAACACAACAGTTGTGTGAACTTAGCCCCATCATCCAACATCCAAATACTATGTACAATACAGATTTTCATTTTTATTTTATTTTTTTTACATCCAATTTCCTTTAATTACGCCTCCATATAAACTTATGTTAATGCAAATGAGAATCAGCGCCTATTTATGCCGCATCGCATCCTGCAACTCAGCTCCGTCCTATTCGGAGACAAAGATTTACTCGATTGCGGTAGAGGACGGAATCTCGTACGCAGGACTTAATATATTATTAAAGATGGGCGCAGTGGAGGGAATAGGAGCAGATGTTTTATTCTACCGCGCATTTTTCCTTCCGCAATTTTTTTTTTTTTTTTTTTAGCCTTACAATCAAGGAATAAGTTGCCGAAACATTATAGGGCAAAACAAGTTATTTTAAAATGTACAACTAAAGAACCATCTGCTCCGGCACAGATCTAACACATGGACAGTTTCTGGAGTGAATGATAGCTGGCACATCTTGAAGCTAAGCATCAGTCGGGGACATGATAGAGGTTTTATGTATTAAAAAGAATGGCTGATATCTCCATTTAATATTTCAGGGACTGCGGAGAATAAATAAAATATATTGGTGATTATTTAGTCGCTGCTGGAGCTCGGTCTGGAAGGCAATCATAGAGCTGCCGGCGACACGTGCCCCTGTGCTATAGATTATCCGGATCTGTTATGCTCTGTAGGTCTTTAGAAGCCCATTCCAATTTTCTAGTTTAAGGTAAAAAAAATAACTCACTCCGGGATTTTTTTTCTTTCTTATAGAGTGCAACATAAGCTATTATTACAGTAAAAGGTTCTTGCGTTCGACTTGTGCTTACCCGTTATAGCAGCTGTGTCAGGCATGAGATTTCAGCCATGTTCATAGCATATAGACACAAAGAAATGATTTCCTAATGCTGCCGATAAGTGGCTTTGCATAGAGAGGGTGTGGAGCCTGGTGATCTAATAACCTGACTAGACTCCAGGAGCTGAGAGTGGTTTGGAGGGGTCAGTTCACATTATATACAGTTTTATTGCATTTTCTTATTCAAAGTGCGATTTTTAGAGAAATATTACCATGAAGCGAAAACAATGGGGGAGATTTATGAAAACCTGTGCAGAGTCAAAGTTGCCCAGTTGCCCATAGCAACCAATCAGATCGCTTCTTTCATTTTTCACAAGCCTTGTTAAGAATGTAAGAAGCAAGCTGATTGGTTGCTATGGGCAACTGGGCAACTTTGACTCTGCACAGCTTTTGATAAATCTCCCCACAATGTGACCCCATAATCACAAATGAAGATTTAGACTATATTTACATGAACTAGTTTTTTTTTCTCCAAATTTTGGTACCTTTTTTTTTTTACCGCATTGTGATGTTTTTGCTGTTTTTCTCTAAAATTGCTTTTAAAAAGATGCATTTTTATAGGGCAGTAAAATAGTGGCCTTTTCCTGAAATATTGGAAAGTTCTCATAAAAAGTAGAAAAAATTAAGCTAAAACCCGAAGTGTGAACACAGCTTCAGGGGAGTTGTATACCTACTATATATCCTGATCCCATATAGATAGCAGCAGTATACAGTTAGAGCTGAGTATGGAGGGAAGGGGTCTTTGAGCTGCTAGAAAGGGATCTGATAGGTGATTATGTCACGCTGTAATTTAAACGAAATAAGCTGACCCAGAAATGACTACTTCCTCACATTAAACACAGTGATTTCCTGTGGTTCAGACTGGTGATCACATGACCCAGTATTTCTCCACACACCTGATAATCTTAGCTATACTACGGTATATTGATTTAAATAATAGGATTGATGCAATTTATTGAATTTTATTACAAAAGTTATTTGCGTGTGTGTATAAAAGGGGTCGGAATTCGGTTTGTCCATTGTGATCGTTTCCTGTGGAATCGCATCTCTTTAAGTAAATGAAGTGTGACCGGATGAGTGCTGCAGTAATCCCATTTCATATATGGTAAATTTTGAAGGGGTACTACTACATGGAGCTGATCAAATTAAGTGGTCTGACTTTTGGGACCCCCCCCCCCCCATTGATCTCAAGAACTGGACTCCTGAAGCTCCCATCTCAATGGAGCAGCAGTGTGCATACTTGACCACCTCTCCATAAGTTGTCCATGAGAGCCCTTTGCTATGGTTGGCCAGACACATAAATCAAAAACAGAGTGATTGTAATTACCAGAAGCAACAAATAGAAGAACTACAAGGAACATAATGGAGAAAGGACATGAAGGCTGTATATATAGGCATTGATGACAGCAGTAGAACTACAAGGAACATAATGGAGAAGAGACCTGCAGACTGTACATATAGGCATTGATGACAATAGTAGAACTATAAGGAACGTAATGGAGAAGGGAATGAAAGACTGTGCTTTTAGCCGGCTTTGATGACAACAGTAGAACTACATGGAACCCAATGGAGAAGGGACCTGAAGGCTGTATATATAGGCATTGATGACAGCAGTAGAACTACAAGGAACGTAATGGAGAAGGGACTTGAAGACTGTACATATAGGCATTGACAACAGCAGTAGAACTACATGGAACCCAATGGAGAAGGGACCTGAAGACTGTACATATAGGCATTGACAACAGCAGTAGAACTACATGGAACCCAATGGAGAAGGGACCTGAAGGCTGTATATATAGGCACTGATGACAGCAGTAGAACTACAAAGAACGTAATGGAGAAGGGACCTGAAGACTGTACATATAGGCATTGACGACAGCATTAGAACTACATGGAACCCAATGAAGAAGGGACCTGAAGACTGTACATATAGGCATTGACGACAACAGTAGAACTACATGGAACCCAATGGAGAAGGGACCTGAAGACTGTACATATAGGCATTGATGACAGCAGTAGGACTACAAGGAACAAAAGGGAGAAGGGACCTGAAGGCTGGACATATAGGCATTGACGACAACAGTAGGACTACATGGAACCCAATGGAGAAGGGACCTGAAGGCTGTATATATAGGCATTGACGATAACCGTAGGACTACAAGGAACAAAATGGAGAAGGGACATGAAGACCATACATATAGGCATTTACGACAACAGTAGAACTACATGGAACCCGATGAAGAAGGGACCTGAAGGCTGTACTGATTGCAGTAGGACTACAAGGAACAAAGCAGAGAAGGCTGTACATATAGACATTAACATCTAATGCCAGCATGGAGACAAACAAGGCCATGGCAGGAGGCAAGAAGGGTGTTACTTGAGAGAAGTAGGTAGCAACAACTACTGTGCGTGGAATATTGTCTTTGAGGTCATAGAAGGAGTTTGTAATAGAAAACAAAAGCTGTTTTATCTTGGATACCAAAGCATGGCTCCATACTGGAATACCTATTATAATCTCTCTTTGAGGCTCTCTCTCTAAATAGTGTGTCCTGTCCTCATAGACCAAACTCCAAAATCTGTAAGTGACCTGAAAAATTATTTTATATGGAAAAAATAAATAAATGAATACATTTTTACAATGAATTATTAAATTTCCAAGAAATGCCATAACTTATAGTCTGACAATTTCAGGTTATGTTCTATCCTGGTAAATGGCATCAGAACATTAACACAAAAGTAATAAAATAATATGATGTACTGTAGTCCTATAATTGTAACCATGCTGTTCTCAGATTGCATAATAACTCATAATGTTTTTTTTTTTTATATGTGAAAGAACAAAAAATAAAGTGATCCCCTTAAGTACCCCGCACTGTTTGCATTTCTCTGTGTTCGTTGGTAAGATGTAGTCTTATAAAATGTAATTATTGTTAATTAATCACTTAAATCTCAACCAACCAAGCTACCAATTAGCTTTCCATGGCTGCCAACATGATCACAATAGATACTAAGAAATGTCTTTTACACTCCGTTATCCATTAGGGAACTCATTTTTGTTCCTTTTTTCAGTAATCAACACTTATAATTCCTTCAGGGTCTAATTGCTTTTCTATAGACTACAATAAAAGCATTATACACAGTCACTGCTATAAGAAAAGACCAAAATATATAAGAGTAAAACATATATAGAGCACTGGGAAATTTTTATATTTTAGTATAAGAAAAAAAAAGTAATACAATTGCTTTAGTTGCTAGGTAGGGTCGGGGCTACACTTTTTGTAAATTTTGTGTACCACAGCTGTCACAAAATAGTTAAAATCAATTATATGTATCCGGTTGCACTGCAAGAATTGCAGAGTATCTCAAGCTGTATAACTAGTCTAAAGGATTTATTCCTACATTATAACTTATCATGTATCCACAAGACCACTTGGACCCCCACCAATCACAACAATGGAGGTCCTTTGAGTAAATGGGTGGCATGACTGATGCCCCAATTGGCCACTATGGGACTGCCGAAGACAGCGAAACACTGTATGCAACTAATGTATGGAAGGAGTGGCATCGCTTGTTGCTGTAATATCGCCCAGACCAATCGGAGGCGTGGGCAACAAGCCAATGACATCCAACATCCTCAGGTAGGCTATTTATACTCCAATATGTCCTTTACATGTTGCCTGTGATAGAAGTTATTTCCACTCTCACTTCCGTTTTGTACTTTACTTTACTTAACCTTGTGAGTTCTGAGCTTGTCTTGGGACCTGACCTTCCTCTTGCTTTCTGATTCTGTATCACGCTGCTATCTTGGTTCTGACTTGGCTTACCTGACTTCTCTTTATCTGTTTATTCATTCATTACCTGTGTTTTGTTATTGCTCTCAGGCTTGTGCCTTTTTAACCCATCGTGCCCTGACCCCTGACTTCTGTACTGTTTGTTTTATTGATTTTGACATTGCAAAGCCCTGAACTTATCTCCGACTAGGGCCCGTCGTAAAACAGGGGTCCATAGTTTTGGGTGGATTGTCAAGTAGGAAGGGTCTGGGTTCCTGGGCAAGCCTAGAGCTGCACTTTTTTTTTGGTTGATGTGACACCTTGTCCTCGTAATTGGTGGGGGTTCCCAGCAGTTGTGTGGTTAGATGATAAGTTATTATCTTGGGAAAAACCCTTTAAGTTTAATATTTTGTAAAATGTTGGTAACTCATAGACATTTTACTCGCTAACATTATCAGGAGTATGCTACTAAATTTTTGTAGCATACTAAGCTCTTGGCATACAATATGTAAAGACTCAGGACTCTTGTCTATCCCAGGACTCCCTGCTCCTGTTTATTGAGCAGCGATACATACAGTACTATATGCATTGCTGCTCATTTCACATTCACACAGGCAAGGTACAAGAGATCCCAGACCTGGTGAATGTCAATGAATAAACAACTGTGTGCATCACTGCTCACCTCTTGTATCCAGCCCAGGAACGTTCCCTTGCTTGATGTGAGTCTGTAACTCCCATCCACTGACAAGAATTTTCCAGGATAGGGGGATAGCGCTCTGGTGCACTGCACTAAAAAGGGGTGATCACTACACCTGTATTTAGCATTGTACTATGGTTACTTGAGTCCACCATAGGAGATCATTTTCAGGCCCAATCTCCATCTATACAGAAACTGTAAATATCCATATGACATCATTAATAAAGCCTAACAGGTTACATGCTCAGGGATCATCAGGGATCATGGGGTCTCAGATGTCCCGCGGGTAGGTGATAAATTATAATCTTGGGATAATCCCTTTATGTCTGATATTTTGTTAAATGTTAGTGGCTCACAAATGTACCAGCTGCTACTAAACTTGTCAGCGGTGAGCTATTACTGTCTCTATGGCGCGTTTTGCTACAAATACTCCTGAAAGACATTTGCAGAGAGAAATGGTCGAAATTCTTCCTCTTCAGACTAAAAATTTTATTTTCACCTACAGAAAATGGAGGTGGGTACTGATAAAGTGGGACAGGTTTAACATTTAAGGGTTCACTTACTTTTTTCCCTTTAACTCAGTCATTGCAACTGTGTGTTAGGGCCGGCAGGAGGCAGACAATGAGCGAAGATCTTCCTGATCAGCATTTGTTTGTGGAGTCTTCACAGTGCTCAACCAATTGTGCAGATGGGCCGCATGAACATTTGATGGATTTTGATTCTGACAGTGGCCATTTAAGTAAAATGTGCTAATTTTTGTAAAAAAAATTTTTTTATCATTGACATTTCTATTTGAATGTATCTTCTATTTTACATTTTTTTTTAAGTCTTTTAAAATTGAACACGTGAAGCAAAAAAACTGTTTTTAAAGTATCACCCAACAAATCCCTGTAAGAAAGTGTTATCATTTTCTCCTAATAGAATTAATAACGGCCTCTTCTCTCTGCCACTTGTACCCAATGCTCCCTTGTAGAGTTCCTGTTAATGAAGCCTGTCTCCTATCTAAAAGCCTAGACTGCATTATAATAATTAACTAGTCTTGGTAAGACGCAAGCGACTAATGTGCTTAATGGAGCCAACAGCTACCAAAATTAAGTTAAACTAATGCAAAATCATCCGTATTGCAGTGGAAGGGAATGTAGGCGTTTTAATACCCTATAATCATAAAAACAGGCTAGAGGAAACAGAAATATTGATTGCCTGTGTGAAGGAGTAAAATGAAAGCTACTTAAAACTTAATACAAATTGTAATCTCGATAATGAGTGTAGATTTTAAGAAGATGTTTACAAAAATTGCTAAAGTGTTCAAATTATTAATGTACAAGGGCCGTCCTTTTTTTTGGTAAAAACAAAATAAAAAAAAGCGAGAAATGGCAGAATGTAATTGGAGAGCAGCTCCAGATCAAATACGCTATAAGGAGAGGCCCCGGTCCTGGTGGAACACAGCCAGCTCAGGCACTGCCAACCTGAATGCAGTCATTCTAAACTAGTGACACCTCATGTAGGGCAGGGGCATGGGAGCCCTAAGCTACCCCGAACCCCTTTCCCTGCCTACTTTCTTAGTCACCCTAGGCAACAATTCCACAACTGGGTACCAGTCCCTCAACTAGACTAGTGCTGAGATAACATAATTCAAAACAATAAACCGGACTATACAAGGTCGAGGATACAGGTTAAAGGGTTACTCCACCCTTAGATATCTTATCCCCTATCCAAAGGGGACCTCTGCCACTGAAGACATCCGGTGTACAGAGCAAACTTTGCTCCATGCCAGTTGACTGGCAATTCGGGGAGGAGACTCGTGACATCACGGTCACGCCCTGCTCGTGACGTCACGCCCCCTCCCATAGACTTGCATTGAGGAGGCGTGACCGTGACGTCACAAGCAGGGTATGACCGTGACATCAAAAAACCTCTGGCGCTCTAAACGAATGCCGGGTGCAGTAGGGAGATCACCCCAGCAGCGGGACCCCCGTGATCAGACATCTTAACCCCCATCCTATGGATAGGGGATAAGATGTCTAGGGGCGGAGTTCCCCTTTAAGATATGAAAAGTTAGAAGCAGGCTATAATACACAGACAGAGAACAGGATAGTATATAATGCAGAAATGTAAAGTAGTAAACAGACAGATATAAGGTAAACAGAGCAGCAGGTATATAGCGAACAAACAACAGCCTAAGAACCAAAGCAATATGCGGCAGGTATGCGAATATGAACCAAACAGGATAACAGGAGATATAGTGCATCAGCTGTAAACACAAAGACAAACAGGTCTGAATACGGGTCAAGATTCATGTTTAGGTTACACAGACTAAATATAGGAACAAACCCGACTCCAGGCCAGGGGCAAAGCAACAAGCTATGGATGGATGAAAATGCAAAGACAAACAGGTTAGGTGGTGAGGGTGTGATAGTGTTTACCAGCGGGCCTCATTTGGATCATCTATTGGGTCCCCAACCTCCTTTTACACTGCTTTTACTATGCCTTTTGCTAAAGTATGGCTATAAACTGAGTTCTGTATGGTGAGTAAGCAATGGTCTGGAATTCAGTGACCCCCCGACCTACGATGGCCCCGACATATGATCAAATCGACATACGATGGCCTCTCAGAGGCCATCGCATGTCGATGTCAGCACTGACATACGATGCTTTTTTATGTCGTGGCCATCGCATTAAGTGCTATCCGGCAGTGCAAAATGCTTAAGCTGCTGCCGGATAGCAGCTTAATGTTCCCCATGTGGTGCGGTAAGTATTACTTACCCCTCCACGATGCTCCGGGGTGCCCTCCAGGTCCAGCGCTGGTCTTCCGGTGTCTTCTCGGCCCTCTCCGATGACGTCAATACACTGCTGCGCATGTCATCCAATAGGAATGGCGTACGCAGCGGCGTAATGACGTCGCTACGCAGGCCCAGTAAGGCCTTGCGGAAGACAGCAGAGGACCGGAGAAGACAGCAGAGGACCGGAGAAGACAGCGGAGGACCGGAGAAGACAGCGGAGGCCCAGGGTCACCATCGGGAGTGGCGGGGACACCATCGCGAGCGACGGGGAAAGGTGAGTACAGCTTCCTATACTTTACATTGCACGAATCCCTCAACATACGATGGATTCGACAAACGATGGCTCGTTTGGAACAAATTACCATCGTATGTTGAGGGACCACTGTACTGGCCCAATGGTCATGGAGAGGGGGAAAACTAGGAAGGGTGTATTTTTCTCTTTGTCATGGGACACTCTCTTTGTTACGTACGTCACTATAGGCATGCTGAATCCCAGATGAATGGTAAATCAGGATATTACGAGAAGCACTGTACTTGGAAGCAAGAAATCCAGACATTTATCTTCCAATTACATTTCCATTGTACAGTAAGTAATGTTGTTAAATGATCCTTCTGTCTCCCGGCCCATAGGCAATGCTAACCCACTAGTACAGTAACACCGCCAACTGAGCTTGATAGACTTACAGTCATTTCAGTGCAATGTAATGAAACAACCCAAGTTTATTCTCCTCTGGCGCGAGTCCAAGAGACATCTAAGTGATTTCCGTGCACGTCACCCGGCAATTTTGATCAGATTTCAGAACCTATTATTATATAGTGACATTTCCAATCCTTATATAATGAGACCACTTCACATCTAATGAAGACGTGTTGCTGAAAACATGAAAAATTATACAAGAAAGCAATTTGTTAGGGGAAAGGAAACTGAACTTGGGATTCAGCAAAAACATGAATCTCGGGATCTGATGACAAGAAGGTAAATGACAACCTATAGTCCGTAAAAGAGTAAAAGTAACACAAAGATCAATAGGCACAAACTTGGATTTAATTCATATCAATTGATTTTCTTTCATCTATAACCCGGATTAAGCCAGCAATGTTGTAATCTGAATAAAAGCATTTTTATTGCACATGGATAAAGAAATGACAAATGTCCATCAGGTTTACCCAGGGGAGGGTGATGTGTAGGAACAAGAAAGCTAAAATCTATAAAATATTACCAAACTAAAAGAGCCAAGAAAAATCTCATACAGTATGTGCCTACTGGCCCGATAGGACAACAAGTCCTCAATGGTCCAGACCAATAGACCAGTTGAATTATACATCAGTTGTTTTAGAAAAGTTGTAAAATAATTTATATAATTACAAAAATAGGATGTTTTAGAGTAAACATACCATATTTTTTGCCGTATAAGACGCACTTTTTCTTCCCCAAAACTGGGGGGAAAAGTTGGTGCGTCTTATACGGCGAATACCTGCGGCCATCAACCGATCACTGTGATGCCCTGTATTAACCCTTCAGACGCGACGATCAAAGCTGACCGCCGTGTCTGAAGCGAAAATAACACTAAGCCCGCTGCTCAGTCGGGCTGTTCGGCGCCGCAGCGGTGAAATCACGGCGTCCCGAACTGCTTACAGGACACCGGGAGGGACCTTACCTGCCTCCTCGGTGTCTGTTCCGTGCCGGGATCCCCTGCATGGCCGGCGCTGTCCTTCGACGTCATCACGTTGTCGCGCACGCCGTCCCGTCATCCAATAGGAGCGGCGTGCGTTGTGACGTGATGACGGAGAGCGAGGATACCGGGGAAGAAGACGTCCGGAGCATCGGGGACACCACGGGGATGCAGCGACAGCGATGGAGCGACATCCAAGGCAGCGGTGACGGGTCCGGAGCGGTGGGGACACGTGAGTATTACCTTCTATACCAGTGGTCTTCAACCTGCGGACCTCCAGATGTTGCAAAACTACAACTCCCAGCATGCCCGGACAGCCGTTGGCTGTCCAGGCATGCTGGGAGTTGTAGTTATGCAACATCTGGAGGTCCGCAGGTTGAAGGTCACTGTTGGGTTCAGAATCTTTTTTTTCTAGATTTTGGACCTTTAAAATAGGGTGCGTCATTCAGCCATGATTTAATAATTTACAATAAGAATAAATCATCCATATATTAGAGGGTACAAACATTCCTCCTTTAAACATGCTACTACCATTTGTATTTTACATTATATTTTACAATCTGTCTTCATAGCCTTTAAATTATAACAAGCATGTTTATGAAAAAACTTATTGTTTTTAAAGGGTTTCCCTGGCCAATAAACTATTGATGGCCTATAATCAGAATAGGCCATCAATAGTTAGACTGTAGGGTACTGAATATCAGCATTATATGGCACTACTGAGGTGCTATTGTTCACAGCACACATAGAAGGCAGCACACATGTGCTTCAATGGGTAGGGTGGCTGATGTGTAGGTGGGAGAAAAAGTGACCTGTCACTTACAAAAAAAAAGATTCCTGGGACTTGTAGCTAGAGGGAGGGAACTCACTAACAGGAAATAGCCAGTTCACCAAAAGAAAGCAGCAGCGTTATAGTGGAATCAAAACACAGCAATTTAGCTCCAAAACAAACACGGATCCTTCCTAAGCATGTACATTACTGTCTTGCAGGTAAGGACTAAAATCACCTTATGGTGGAGTACCCCTTTAACTAATTGCCTGTCTCCTAAAGAGAACAAAATAACATTAATGCATATGCAGATATATAGAATCACACCATATCCCCTTCATTCACTTAAATCTCTTCCCTTCAACTTTTTGGTTAAATTTGATGGACCTATATCTTTTTTCAGTTATATTAATAGGAAACTGAGAAAGTTGGGTGGCACACATACTGCATGCTACCCATCATGCCAAGTTTCTAGAAGCCCTAGCAACTGTAGACTACTCTTCCTCCCTGCACTCAAGCGCTGCCATGGCCTCTTACTGCCCCCCCACTGATGTCTTCTCTGTCCCCTCACTCTTCTCTCAGCCCACTGCCTACCCTATCCTTTTTGCCTGCCTCACACTTACTATTCTCAGCACCTGCCTGCTGGACAGTTATATCATACTTTATTATGATGTTGGTCCTGGGCAATCTTCGAAGCCTGAGAGTAAGACTATCAAGAAATTTACCAGAAGTCCCATAGACTTACATGGGACTTCCGCTACCCTCATGGTAAAGTATAATTTAACTGTCCGGCAGGCAGGTGCAGAGAATAGTTAGTGTGGAGCAGGAAGAGGGGATGGAAGTTATGCTGGAACATACTTATACAAATATACTGTATGCACAAATATGTTGAGTTTTAACTATAAAGAGTACGGCCTCAGGACCTAGAACTCCCTAAGGACCGCTGAACTAAACTTTGTCCTATGGGGATCTGTGAAGAGTCCCTCTGAGCGAAAGGGCCTCAGTGAACACACATTGGCTCATACTTCAGCTCAGTCCTATGGGAGATCTATGCATTGTAAATCCCAAATACGCTCGTGTGCATGAGGTCTAGTCAGGTGATGTACGAGAATCCACCGCCTAACCAAAAACATTTTCTGTTTCCTAACATTAATTATACAGAGGAAAAACAATAGAGTAAAATTATCCCAGCAATAACATCTCAGGCGGAGAAAGATTTAGCACAAAATTGAGAAAATGGAACTAAATTATTAACCGGCTTACTGTAAAGAGCAGAGAGCTATAAAATGTTGTTTCTATCAAATGTACCTTTTGGTTCCTCATGTTTTTTTTTCCCCTCATAAATGACTTTTCAGGGATTTTACAGTATTGTAGCTATAAAGCAGTTTTCTCCAAACTGGGCACCTCTAGCTATCGCAAAACTACCCTTTTCTGGCATGGCCAGGAGTGGTAGCGCGGCAACAGTTGGATGTCTACAATTTAATGAAAACTCCTTTATGGGATGCAAAGCTAAGGGTTAGACCTGGGTCTTGACACTTGAACATGCTACTCTTTCCTGGTGGCACGCTACTCTATTAGCATACCACACCACAGAAATTAGGTACGCTCCTGTACAATGAGCAGTCGGACACATTCACTGGGCTGGGTGCTTAACGCCTGGGCCTGCGAATGCAGTGAGTGAGCGTTGATGCACATAGTATGGTCACTCATCTACAGGGCACCATACACACAGGGTGCTGGTTCAGACGTGAATGGCAATGATGCATACTGTACACATGCATTGCCACTCACACACTCTAGTCAGTAGTAACTGGCCTCTCGTTGTCGCTCCACCACCATGGTGGGCTAACACTCGCTTCTCTGCCTTTTGGCTAAGATCAAGTGTAGTATCTGTTCTTATCAGTTTCATGCTAGTGGCAGACGATGCCAGTGTGGAGCTGGTGGGGATGGGTGCTGCATAGTAGGGAGCAGGTGTACCGGGGTGTTCCGGGGCTTGTTCTGAGGAATCAGCCCGATGGCTGCTCTGATGTGACCTGTTACCTCCGGGTCTCGCCATGAGGCTGAGAGGGTCTAGAGCCGAGGTACTTTAGTGCCTCGGGGAGTGGTGACCCTGAGGTGCCGAAACTCACTAGGAGTATTGGCTCACTAGGTTGAAGCACAGGCACCATGATCTCTTCACCTTTGTGGCACTCACCTCTTGATTCCCGGCCATCTGGCTAGGATAAGAGACATTTTTATAGATCCGGACGGATGTCCGGGCAGTATATCTGTGCACATTCACTTATTTATTTCCTTTTTGTCTCACTGTGTCACTTTTTGCATGTTGTGTGTCCACAGGATTGTTAGGATGGAGTAGTCCTTCTGGGTGTCCCTCCTGGTGGTCTAGGGGAGGTGTATGTGGCCATTAGGTTCCGCACCTCCCTGCAAACACCCCGGGTACTCCTGCTTTGGCAGGGTACTGACCGTTATCGGCTCTGCGGGTAGATACCTTGGCTAACGCCAAGGGGGATGCCGGGATCATTTGTGGTCCATTAGTAGCTTCAGCGAAAATGTACTTTGAACCTGGAACCTTGCAGGTACCTTTTGGTCCAGAGGCGAAGGGTAAGGTTTGTTTGGGGGCCTCTCTTCTATCGGAGAAGGGCTTGCGATAGACCGCATCCTTTGTGCACATTTTTTTAGTGTAACCCGTTTGCACTTTTTCTTCCACTTTGGGTGATTCGAGAGCACGTTCCTCGGCTCTTAGATAAAAAAAAAAGGTGGGCTAACATTTGTTTGGTGGTGGCAGACCTGGAAAGCCCATTGACAACAGGTCCCAATGGGTGTCACTGACTTTTAATGGGGTCCATCGGGTTTCTGTAAGGTGTATGTATTTATCTCAACTCAACTCCCATCACCTGAATGGACCCAGGGAACGAAGCTCAATGCCAATGTGAACCCGTCCTTACATACCATGGATCAACAGACATTAACTGGACATTTTTAATGGCATAGAATGTGTTAAAAATCAATTGGCATGTAATGCAGTAAATGTCAAGTTAAAGTTTGCAACATTCATTTTATAAAGTTGCCTCATTTTTGTTATTTTAGATGCACTGAAGCAAGAAAAAGTGGTAACATACCCTTTAAGCAAAGAGCAGTGCTCCTGCCTGTGTTTCATTAAAACTATATATATATATATATATATATATATATATATATATATATATATATACATATATATAGTCAAGAATACAACATACAATGTACAGACAGTCTAGATCTGTGAAACATGTCAATGGCTGGAAGAACCGACCAATCAGAATGGGCATTCACTGGTAAAACTCCTGTATTACTGAAATGCATGCACTGACTGGTGTCTGGTAGCGCCTCCTACAGTATAGGGAGGTAATACATGTTCTGTACTCCTTTGGACACCAGGTGAGGGCGGCTCCATGTTACTTTTTTAGGACATTGCGTGTTCTGTACAGGACCTTGAAGAAGCTCCTGTCCTCTACATAGACCAGTGTTTCCCAACTAGGGTGCCTCCAGCTGTTGCAAAACTACAACTCCCAGCATGCTGGGAGTTGTAGTTTTGCAACAGCTGGAGGCTCCCTGCTTGGGAAACACTGACATAGACAGTGATTTACAGCTCCCAGCAGATCTTTCTTACTTTTATATGTAAGGATTTGCTTTATCTATTATCTATTAATTATCCACTTAATTTTTCTTTATTCCTCACTTTTTCCTATTTTTTTGGATGACATTTTGGTGGCTTCAGAGCCAATTACCAGGTTTCCATAGAGTTCCGGTCTCAACATACAATGGTTTCAACATACAATGGTCGTCCTGGAACCAATTAAAGGGTACCTCTCATCAAAAAAACTTTTGATATATTATAGATTAATGTATGCAGAATAACTTTACAATTGCATGTTATTAAAAAATATGCTTCTTTCTATTTAATTTTCCATTTTGAAGAAATGACCACTAGGGGTCTCCCTACCAGTCCTGGCAGCAAGCATTTCAGACTCATGCTGGAGTCCTAAACACTACAAGCTGCCAGTCTGCTTTGTTCACAAAGGAGAACATTCAGAGCTGCCAGCCTGCTTTGTTCACAGCCTGTTTGGCTGTGAACAAAGCAGGCTGGCAGCTCTGAGTGTTTAGGACTCCAGCATGAGTCAGAAATGCTTGCTGACAGGACTGATCGGGAAAAATACAATAGAAAGAAGCATATTTTTCATTAACATGCTATTGGAAAGTTATTCAACATTCATTAATCTAAAATATATCAAAAGTTTATTTGATGAGAGGTACCCTTTAATATTGTAACTTGAGGGACCACTGTATGTATATATATATATATATATATATATATATATATATATATATATGCAACAAGGAAGATAGTCCGGCACAGAACTGCAGTATGCAGTTAAGAACTCAGAACTTTATTTCAGCATAACGCAGTACACAGAAGCCTGACGCGTTTCGCACCGGAGTGCTTAGTCGTAGGTCCTACGGTGCGAAACGCGTCAGGCTGCTGTGTACTGCGTTATGCTGAAATAAAGTTCTGAGTTCTTAATTGCATACTACAGTTCTGTGCCGGACTATCTTCCTTGTTGCAAATTGTGTGAGCCGGAGGCGGTACCGGCGTGTCCGCAGCACGGACTCAGGAGCAGTTGCGGGTGTGGTGAGCGGTAATCCATTGTTGTGCATATATTTATATATATATATATATATATATATATATATATTGTGCATCATTACAGGAATCTGCAGACAGTACCAGGATAACTTTGATATTACCAGCATTTAACAGTAGTATTCAAAGTATCAGCAAAAGGCTCCATTGATTTCCTATGTTTGCAACATTGCAATAAGGTCTAAGCCGCCCGTGACATTTAAAGTCTCGGCCGAAATTACATTACCATAAGGATATGAGAGAGTAAACTCCGATCGGCTAATAAATCTCCTAAAATAATGCATTTTTTTTTTTTTTTTTTGCTTTGTCATTTTTATGATATTCTATGGGCTTTCTCTTAAAGAGATGGCAAAGAAATTGTAATAAAAGTTAATATTCCAGGTATTAAAAATGATGTCCATTCCGCTTACTGGCCGGACACATTTCCTGATCTTCTCCTTGCAATAAAAATTAGATACCAGAAAAAAATAAAATAAAATAAAACCTTGTGCTTCATTTTTCTCATTCATAGCAGTTTTAATGTCTTTAGTGTAAATGTCTGTAGACTTTAAGACTCCCTCTGCAAGGTTAATCTAGCTGTAACATGATTCAGATGACATAATAAGGGCTAATCTGGAGGCCTCTAATGACCATAATGCTCGGCTATAATCATTTTACTTTTGCTACAATGCCGTCTTAAAGCCAAGTTTGGTGCCGCTTTAAATTGGGCATAAATCGGTAAATATGACATTTTCTTGCTCATTTTCCTAATTGCATTCACAGTAAATTAATCAGAGTGTCTGTCAGGGGCCGACTGGTTATGGGATGACTCCGTTCTGTATGGGGAGAAGAGCTCTGTACAGATCTGCTCAGGGGGAACGACAGAAACGTTCATATACAGTGACCCCCTCCCCGACCTACGATGGCCCCGACATAAGATAATTTCAACATACGATGGACTCTCAGAGGCAGCATCAACTTACGATGCTTTTGTATGTCGGGGCCATCGCATAAACGGCTATCTGGCAGCGCAGACTGCTTCAACTGCCACCGGATAGCCGTTTACGGGGCCCCATGTGGTCCCCTGACGATCACTTACCTGTCCTCAGGGCTTCGGCGCGTCCTCTTCGGGATCCCCTGCATCTTCGGTGCTCTCCATTGTCATCATCACGTCACTGCGCACGCCGTCCCGTCGTCCAATAGGAGCGGCGTGCGTAGCGATGTGATGGTGGCGATGTAGAGCGCGGTTGCCGGGAAAGCAGAGGCCTTGCCAGAGCGTCGGGGACACCTCGGGGACGCGGCGACAGCGATGGACGGCGACATCCAGGGCAGCGGTGACGAGCGGTGACGGTCCAGAGCAGCAGGGACACGAGTATAACCTCCAATACCAGTGGTCTTCAACCTGCGGACCTCCAGATGTCGCAAAACTACAACACCTAGCATGCCCGGACAGCCGTTGGCTGTCCGGGCATGCTGGGTGTTGTAGTTTTGCAACATCTAGAGGTCCGCAGGTTGTAGACCACTGTCCTATACTTTACATTGCATATTTTGCCATTTAGAGACATGGTTAAAAAAAATACAAAAGTAATAAATAAATAAAAAATGCCATTATTCTGCTTTTAATCAGGGATGTTAAAGGAGATATGTCATATTGAAAAATAATAGGGGATAAGTTTCAGATCACGGGGGTTCAAGCACTGGGCCCTGGCTCTCCCCGGGAATGCAGTTTCACATCCCCCTCAGTGATGCTGGGTTCCGGGGAGAGTTGGGACCGTGTACAGGAGATTGCTGGGGGTCCCAGGAGTGGGACCCCCTGCAATCTAAAACTTGTCCCCTATTATGAGACTTCTCTTTTAATTTAAAGAGGTATTCCAGGAAAAAAAACTTTTTTATATATATCAACTGGCTCCAGAAAGTTAAACAGATTTGTAAATTACTTCTATTAAAAAAAATCTTAATCCTTTCAGTACTTATGAGCTTCTGAAGTTAAGGTTGTTCTTTTCTGTCTAAGTGCTCTCTGATGACACCTGTCTCGGGAAACGCCCAGTTTAGAAGAGGTTTGCTATGGGGATTTGCTTCTAAACTGGGCGTTTCCCGAGACACGTGTCATCAGAGAGCACTTAGACAGAAAAGAACAACCTTAACTTCCGAAGCTCATAAGTACTGAAAGAATTAAGATTTTTTAATGGAAGTAATTTACAAATTACAGTCTTCCTGATCCTCCACCATTGAAAAAGGGAACTCAGTTCCCCGAAACACGTCTGGTGTTAAGACAACCCTGCACATCATCTGAGACAATCGTTACCGCATTGCCGGCCCTAACCTACTCTCTCACCTGCTCCCCGTGCCGTCGGGGTAGAGAGGATACCTCCAGCGCTGCCATATGCTGCTACGACCACTAGGCTTCACAGCGCTTCCACACGCTGCTTCCCAGCCATCATCTCTGACCCCCAGCACCGGATCATATCACCCCTTCTACATTTCTCCCGTGCCGCCGGGACAGAGGGACGTGCATCCGGATCGCAAGCACAGCCGCACACATCTGACCGTGCACACTGTAGCCGGTGAGAGGCACTAAGTGCCTGAACTGTATAGCGATTGCCCTCTTGCATTCAGTCCCCTGCCGTCGGGGTAGAGGGGGCATCGCCTTTATCTCTGCACCTAAAAACGTTTATAGTGGGCCCCAATCTGGGAGGCTCCAGCGCTACCGAAAATTTGCCTTATTGAATTATCAGCTTTTTTGCTATGTACTTTCATCTGGATTAATCCCGGCTCCTATAATATGACTTTACAGTATAACTAAACAGATACTGTTTGCACTGTCCCATTGCCCCACTTTCATTGTCTCATTGTCCAATTGTTGAAGTGCAATACCACTGTGTATATTTTATATTTTTAGTATTTTATATCATTGTAACCATTTTATCTAGTGACCAGTCTGCGACAAGGGCCCTGCCCAGACCTCACATCATTTTTCCAAATAAATGTTATCATTTTATGCTATTTTAGACACGTTTTCTTTTTTCTCTCTCTCTTTCTTCTAATTTTTGACCTTATATCTTTTACTCTGACCTAGCCTAGCAGGACTGCCTCCCCTTTTTACACTATTAGTAATTTACAAATCTGTTTAACTTTCTTGAGCCAGTTGATATATAAAAAAAAAGTTTTTTCCTGGAATACCCCTTTAATTAAGAGGTTGCAGTCACATCTCGGTTTTGGCATCCAAAGATGGCTCAATAGGTCCCTATGTTCTATAAGGGTAAATGAGTAATATGAATCATGAATATTATTGGACGTCTATTAAAATGTTGTTTTAGGGCTTTAAGAAGCACTCCTTTATTCCACATATCATACACGCTCACCATCCCTACTCATACAGCATCATTTGTTTTATTCTGGCACAGCTTCATTCATGCGTTTCATTGCTGTAACTTGGTCGTGTGTCCCGGGTCAGCTGACTTCCTGTGAACTGCAGGATGGCATCATCACCTATTAATCCATCCTTCCTAAGACTCCCCATAGCTTTATCTGTATACTGCTATGTATATAGTAGTAATACACCTCCTCTCCAGCTCTATCTGTATACTGCTGCTATCTCTATAGGATTATGAGATATATCAGTTATACAACGCCCCTTCAGCTCTATGTCTATTGGATCAGGAAATATAGTAGTTATACACCTTTCCTCCCAGCTCTATCTGTATACTGCTACTATCTTTATGGAATCAGGATATATATATATATATATATATATATATATATATATATATATATATATATATTAGTTATACACCTTCCATTCAATAATGTCTGTATACTGCTGCTGCTATCTCTATGGGATCAGGATATATAGTAGTTATACACCTTCCCTACCAGCTCTATTTGTATACTGCTGCTGCAATCTCCATGGGATAAAGAAATATTGCAGTTATACACCTCTCCTCCAAGCTCTATCTGTATACTGCTGCCACTTCCTCTATGGGATTATTCTCACAAAGCCTTTGATGCACTGGATTCTTGGTTGGTTTTCTGGTGAATTCTGTGTATACTTAATCTTTGAGTATCATTTTGTCTTGCTTATCCCTATAAATTGGACTTTATTGCCCAATTCCCTGATACCATGTTTCTTTTGCCGGCTTATACTACTCACTACTACTATACATATTGCCATATCAGGTGATAATGCGATCGTCTGTTATATAACCTGTTTCATATGTTTGCACTTCTTTTTGCATATGACATTACATTTCCTATGTACAATAAATTTCATTTATCGTCTTTCATATTTTCAAACATATATATCGTTTTCATATATTTTTTTTATTTCTTTTAATTGTAAAATATGGCCAAATAATTCACAAAATGAGAACAAGCCAAATACTGCAAAGGTGACTGTACTGGATGCATTTCATCCCAGCACACAAGGATAGATAGAAGTATATGGCTGTTTGCCCGATTCAGGTGGTTTGCCCGTCTGGATCACCTCCATGCGGAGAGTAACTACTTTTACAGTAATTCCTATGACTCATTTTGGAGTCAGTAAACAAGACTCACAAGTCACAATGTAACTGTACAACATGGGAAGTTAAAAGGCGGCTTTTCACAAGTTGTTACAAAAATAATGGGTACAAGTACAGTACTATACAGTATGTTACAGCACTATAGGGGCACTAATAGAAACCTCCATCCAATCTATTTCATTCTGGTCCTCAACAAGACATTTTGATTTACTGCAAAACTCCCTTTAAGTTGTTACTCTTAGAATCTGTAAGGAAACACTGATCAGAATGTATTGGACGAGTATGTGAAAGGGGGTATTCTGGAATAGATAAATAGCTAATTTCTTACAAAAACAGCACCACCCCTGTCTTTAGGTTGTTTTTTGAAGAAATCCTCTCTGTAGTAAATAAAGAAGAAATACATACGGAGAATCACATTAAGGCTATTTTTAAACATTGTTTTTTCATACATATTTCTTTTGTTAAAAAAAAACTTTATTGCACTTCTCTGTTGTATTTCCTGGTTGAGCAGTTGCTCAGTACTACAATTCCAAGAATTCATTGATTTCCCTTTGTTTTTGTTTTTTTCCGCTATACCGATTGCAGAGCATCTAATTTTACAGCAGACTATCACATAATCAATGAGGTTGCAGCACCTGCTAACCATTCCTTGTCTGCTCTACCTGTGGCATTGTTTAGTACAAGGCAATATGGCATAAACACAACTCATTCTCTCTAACTCTCCCATAAACATATACTGTATATGTGTATGAAAGTGACATGGTGATGTAGGCTGTAGAGGCAGGTCAGGGGTGGTGACATCACTCAGTGGGCGGGGATTCAGCCAAGCCTTCTGAGACAGCATATGATGATCCACAATCTTGGAAGAGAGGGAGGAGCCAGAGAGCTGCTGAGACAACACCACACTGACAATGAGAGGACTACACAACTTCCTGTCAGGGGTGAATCATGCAAAAGCAAGTTGAAGCATGTACAATTTGTAATAATACTGTATTAGTAGATTATATATCTTGGGGTGTTATTAAAATATATATTTTTTTAAACGAAATGCCTCTTAAATATTTCGTAAATAGTTTTTTCTGTTAGTTTTCCACAGTTAGTATGGACAAATTATTTTTTTCCCCCTGGGATTTCTCTATTTCTATCTACTGTAAAAGTATTTGTAGTTGTGTAAACCCAGCAGTTGTATTCCACTCTAGAGAGTTCCGAAAACCTAAGCTCACCGAGCGAAACATTAGACTCCTCACAAAGTCATGTCAACTTTTTTCTAAGTGCAAACTTTTTGGAGTGTTATTTTGCACCCATCACAGTGATGCGCAGACTGACTGTCACCTGACTCAGGTCAATTAAAGTGTAAGTTTCAAGCAAGATATGCAAGTCAGCAGGAACGCAGCTGACAAATTCATATTGCTTTTCTCCATTAGGGTATTCGGGAGCCGTAAGTAATGCTCACAGTCACTTTTACTTGCTGGTGATCTGGACAGTTGAAAAAATGGGCCATGAGCCAAACGGCAAATTACTTGTTTTAATCCAAAACCAAAGTGAAGAACAGAAGCTATTTCACACTGCATTTAAAGAAAATGGACTAAAAATTGCCAGATTTTAGGTGAACTAAACGGCTCTGAACTTTTACTGTTTGTGGATTTCAGAGTGAGCATGAAGAATGAAAGAATGGAAAAATATATTTGCTACATTTAAGACAAAATGTGATTTTCAAACCCTAAAAATGCCCTAGAAACCTTTGCATGTTCTTGCTCTGATGCATCTCAATTACATAATAATGCAGCTTTGCAAACAGTGAATGGACAATCTGTCAGCTGTATTCCATGCTCTGAGATGCACACATGAGCAAACAGAGATAAAACAAGTGATACCGGTTTCTTAGCAGATGATGGCTGTTTTTAAAGTTATAAATATAATGTTTTACTTCTAAGTTTAGGAACTGTAGTGGCTGGATTGAGCAACAGCATGCATGCCTCCTCCCTCCCCCACCCCTCCCTGCATGGCTTTTAGTAATGAGCCTTGTACATGAGTCATGCAGAGCATGGAGGAGTGGGGGAGGGAGAAGCATGCATTCTGCAGCTCAGCACAGTCTCTAAGACTTTTGAGCATTGAAAGAACTCAGGGTCTGTTTGTGGTCTGTAATTTTAGAGACATATGTGGGTTCTTTGTCAATAACACATTAAAGACATACCCCAAGGATAGCCTATAAATATATATTTATAGAAACATATGTTAATATTTAAACAAGGCTCAAGTATCCAAAAGGGTGTTCCCCACTGTAAGAGTCCAAGGTGATCCCATTATGTGTTTATCACCAGGAAGAATAGGTGATAGCCTTGACATATTGAGCATCATTTACATATTCAGGGTAGGATCACACATAACGTTGCCGAGTTCACTCAGATATCGCGGAGCAGCCGTGCACTCAGCGGCTGCTCCACGAAGTCAGAGTGCACTTGCCAACTCGCAGACTCCCTGTGGGCTGCTCATAGCAGTGGATTGCGAGCTGACCAGGAGTGGAGCGAGGCGGGAGAACGGGGGTGGAAACAGCGGGAAGCACAAAATGGGTCGGGTCACCGGTGGATCCACAGCTTAAAATACGCTGCAGATCCATTGCGTGTGACCCTACCCTTAAGGGTATCTGGGGTTAGGTCGCTTCTCACCTATCCACAGGATTGCAAGGGATTGGGGGAGTGGCACGTTTGCACATGTACAACTCACTGCTCTGTTAAATACAAGGCCACATTCTTGAGATGGCAGGGGGTCCCTGTTACAGTAATGTCTCTCCATAAGTGTCTATGTGAGTTGGGAGTATAGTATAGGAATACAGCTGCAGTATCTTTTCGTCAGTGCATGTGAGACTGCATGCTGTAAGGTGAGGGAGGGGGAGGGAGCAGCAACCAGGAAGAGCCACTCACCCACAGAGAAAGGAGAGAGAAAATACACAGGAAGACCCAAGATATGCAGGTAACACATTCCAGGTTGCACTACTTCTAAATTACTGTTTGTACAGCTGATCATGGGGAGACAGATACTGTGACACTTTAAGACAAACAAAATTAAACTATTGAAATACCAATGAAGTGTGAGGTCGGCCATAAATACTGTAAAGTTGCAGCTTATATCAGGCAGCAGTTATTACAGTGTACAGTAAATGGTGTGCAGTCACCGGCTATAATAAAGAGTTGCTGAATAAATTCACAAATATTTAAGTCGCTATTTCAGAAAAGTAACCGAAGATATTTGAAATAAATAATTTACAGCAAATATTCTCACTTTGAGAGTATTAAAAAAAAAAAGACATAGTGCTCCTCTAAATCTGATACGACTGGTAACTGAGATTAATGGTGTTGTTTCTTCTCTATCCTATAAAAATCGACACTCAAGAGCAAAACCTTAAGATGTTACCCTGGAAATTCCATTAAGCCTCTTCGACTCATCTTTGTACTACATGACATCTTTGTTAGTTTAAAGTTGTTTTATGCTATTTTACATTGATGAGTTATTCTTAGGTTGGATCCCAACCTTTGGCCCTTTTAACAAAGAAGCATCAGGCATCAACAAAAGTGTTCTCCGTTTGGGATATCCTCAAATCATGACTGATGGGGGTTCCTAAAGATATAGGAAACACTGTTCTGGACTGACTGCATGTAGGTTGGCAATTTCTGGTTCTGGCTGTGTTCAATTTTACAATGTTCTAGCTGGCTGAATCCAACAATGACCAGGACCTCATCTTGTAGCATACGTGCTCTGGAGCTCCTCTCCTACATCACTCTCTTGGGCTCCATTGCTGAAGAGACTTGAAGTGTTCAAAACACCTCCTCTCCTGATGTATTAATGGGGTGCTAGATCTCAGGCAATCACTGTGTGAGGGTTACATCTCAATTGGTAAAAGTCCCCTTGTTCCAATAATTTGATAGCTTATCAAAGCTATACAAGCAATCTAGAGGGTTTTGTAGACTCTGCCATAGAATGATGTCCTCCAAGGTTTAGACCAGTGTTTCCCAACCAGTGTACCAGTACCTCTCCTTGTGGCTTATGTGCTCTACAGCTGCTCTACTACTACACTTTTCTTTGTTGCTGAAGTGCTAAAAGGGTTTGAAACACCTCTCCTCCTGGCATATTAAAGGGGTCCATATAATGCTCTGCTGGGTGCTGGACCTCAGGTGATCACTGTACGTCTGCCGGGTGCTGGACCTCAGGTGATCACTGTACGTTGCTGGGTTCTGGACCTCAGGTGATCACTGTACGTCTGCCGGGTGCTGGACCTCAGGTGATCACTGTACGTCTGCCGGTGCTGGACCTCAGGTGATCACTGTACGTCTGCTGGGTGCTGGACCTCAGGTGATCACTGTAAGTCTGCCGGGTTCTGGACCTCAGGTGATCACTGTATGTCTGCCGCGTGCTGGATCTCAGGGGATCACTGTACGTCTGCTGGGTGCTGGATCTCAGGTGATCACTGTACGTCTGCAGGGTTCTGGACCTCAGGTGATCACTGTACGTCTGCAGGGTTCTGGACCTCAGGTGATCACTGTACGTCTGCCGGGTGCTGGACCTCAGACAATTACTGTACGTCTGCCGGGTGCTGGACCTCAGACAATCACTGTACGTCTGCCGGGTTCTGGACCTCAGGTGATCACTGTATGTCTGCCGCGTGCTGGATCTCAGGGGATCACTGTACGTCTGCTGGGTGCTGGATCTCAGGTGATCACTGTACGTCTGCAGGGTTCTGGACCTCAGGTGATCACTGTACGTCTGCAGGGTTCTGGACCTCAGGTGATCACTGTACGTCTGCCGGGTGCTGGACCTCAGACAATTACTGTACGTCTGCCGGGTGCTGGACCTCAGACAATCACTGTACGTCTGCCGGGTTCTGGACCTCAGGTGATCACTGTACGTCTGCCGGGTGCTGGACCTCAGGTGATCACTGTACGTCTGCCGGTGCTGGACCTCAGGTGATCACTGTAAGTCTGCCGGGTTCTGGACCTCAGGTGATCACTGTACGTCTGCCGCATGCTGGACCTCAGGGGATCACTGTACGTCTGCCGGGTGCTGGACCTCAGGTGATCACTGTACGTCTGCCGAGTTCTGAACCTCAGGTGATCACTGTACGTCTGCCGGGTTCTGGACCTCAGGTGATCACTGTACGTCTGCTGGGTGCTGGACCTCAGGTGATCACTGTACGTCTGCCGGGTTCTGGACCTCAGGTGATCACTGTACGTCTGCCGGGTGCTGGACCTCAGGTGATCACTGTACGTCTGCCGGGTGCTGGACCTCAGGTGATCACTGTAGGTCTGCAGGGTGCTGGACCTCAGGTGATCACTGTATGTCTGCCGGGTGCGGGACCTCAGGTGATCAATGTACGTCTGCCGGGTGCTGGACCTCAGGTGATCACTGTACGTCTCCCGGGTGCTGGACCTCAGGTTATCACTGTACATCTGCTGGGTTCTGGACCTCAGGTGATCACTGTACGCCTGCCAGGTGGTGGACCTCAGGAGATCACTATATGTCTGCCAGGTTCTGGACAACAAGTGATCACTGTACTTCTGCCGGGTTCTGGTTCTCAGGCGATCACTGTACGTCTGCCGGGTGCTGGACCTCAGGTGATCACTGTACGTCTGCCGGGTGCTGGACCTCAGGTGATCACTGTATGTCTGCCGGGTGCTGGACCTCAGGTGATCACTGTAAGTCTGCAGGGTTCTGGACATCAGGTGATCATTGCATGTCTACCGGGTGCTGGACCTCAGGCGATCACTGTACGTCTGCCGGGTGCTGGACCTCAGGCGATCACTGTACGTCTGCCGGGTTCTGGACCTCATGTGATCACTGTACGTCTGCCGGGTGCTGGACCTCAGGTGATCACTGTACGTCTGCCGTGTGCTGGACCTCAGGTTATCACTGTACGTCTGCCGGGTGCTGGACCTCAGGTGATCACTGTACGTTTGCCGGGTGCTGGACCTCAGGTGATCACTGTACGTCTGCAGGGTGCTGGACCTCAGGTGATCACTGTATGTCTGCCGGGTGCGGGACCTCAGGTGATCAATGTACGTCTGCCGGGTGCTGGACCTCAGGTCATCACTGTACGTCTGCCGGGTGCTGGACCTCAGGTGATCACTGTACATCTGCTGGGTTCTGGACCTCAGGTGATCACTGTACGCCTGCCAGGTGGTGGACCTCAGGAGATCACTGTATGTCTGCCAGGTTCTGGACCTCAGGTGATCACTGTACTTCTGCCGGGTTCTGGACCTCAGGCGATCACTGTACATCTGCCGGGTGCTGGACCTCAGGTGATCACTGTACGTCTGCCGGATGCTGTACCTCAGGTGATCACTGTACGTCTGCAGGGTTCTGGACATCAGGTGATCACTGTATATCTACCGGGTGCTGGACCTCAGGTGATCACTGTATATCTACCGGGTGCTGGACCTCAGGTGATCACTGTACGTCTGCCGAGTGCGGGACCTCAGGTGATAAATGTACGTCTGCCGGGTGCTGGACCTCAGGTGATCACTGTACGTCTACCGGGTGCTGGACCTCAGGTGATCACTGTATGTCTGCTGGGTTCTGGACCTCAGGTGATCACTGTACGCCTGCCAGGTGGTGGACCTCAGGAGATCACTGTATGTCTGCCAGGTTCTGGACCTCAGGTGATCACTGTACTTCTGCCGGGTTCTGGACCTCAGGCGATCACTGTACGTCTGCCGGGTGCTGGACCTCAGGTGATCACTGTACGTCTGCCGGGTGCTGGACCCCAGGGGATCACTGTACGTCTGCTGGGTTCTGGACCTCAGGTGATCACTGTACGTCTGCTGGGTTCTGGACCTCAGGTGATCACTGTACGTCTGCTGGGTGCTGGACTTCAGATGATCACTGTACGTCTGCCGGGTGCTGGACTTCAGATGATCACTGTATGTATGCCGGGTGCTGGACCACAGGTGATCCCTGTACGTCTGCTGAGTTCTGGACCTCAGGTGATCACTGCACGTCTGCCGGGTGCTGGACCACTAGGTGATCACTGTATGTCTGTCGGGTTCTGGACCTCAGGTAATCACTGTACATCTGCCGGGTGCTGGACCTCAGGTGATCACTGTACGTCTGCCGGGTGCTGGACCTCAGGTGATCACTGTACGTCTGCCGGGTGCTGGACCTCAGGGGATCACTGTACGTCTGCCGGGTGCTGGACCTCAGGTGATCACTGTACGTCTGTAGGGTTCTGGACATCAGGTGATCACTGTATGTCTACCGGGTGCTGGACCTCAGGTGATCACTGTACGTCTGCCGGGTGCGGGACCTCAGGTGATCAATGTACGTCTGCCGGGTGCTGGACCTCAGGTGATCACTGTACGTCTGCCGGGTGCTGGACCTCAGGTGATCACTGTACATCTGCTGGGTTCTGGACCTCAGGTGATCACTGTACGCCTGCCAGGTGGTGGACCTCAGGCGATCACTGTATGTCTGCTGGGTGCTGGACTTCAGATGATCACTGTACGTCTGCCGGTGCTGGACCCCAGGTGATCACTGTACGTCTGTTGGGTGCTGGACCTCAGGTGATCACTGTACATCTGCCGGGTGCTGGACCTCAGGTGATCACTGTACGTCTGCCGGGTTCTGGACCTCAGGTGATCACTGTACGTATGGTTTGAATCAGTTTTTTAGCTTTTCCTATGCAAGATCTATTAATTAAATATCCTGGAAAGAACTAAAACTCATTGACCTGACTGACTTTTTTGTGAAGGTCAGGGGGAAATAATTTCTAAAAAGAATTATCAAAGGGACATCCCCCTTATACAATGTTAGTCTCTCTGACCACATCTAGCCAGGAATCTTCGCACACGTATCTGTGGAATCCACTATGTATGGCCGTCTATTGCTTTTAGTAATGTGTAAACTGGAGCAGACAGTCCTGTAAAAAGCTGCAGCACTCTGCAAAGAGTAAAGTCACAGTGACTCCCTGCCCGTCTGCCTACGGTGACCTGAGAGACTCCGACCTCAGCTGTCTGTCTCCATTCTGAAGTTAAAACGGTCCTCCGATTTCTTCCGTCATTAATGCAGACTATACGGGTGTGCAGCTATTTTGTTCTTCTGTTTCTTTTTTCATACTATCTGGATTGTGGTTCACCTTGAGATGTTAAATATAACAAAACATTAGATGCTATTTTTTTTATATCTAAGATGATATTGTGTAAGATCTGACTCTAGTGAAGGCCCTATATACCCATGTATACGTCTCCTCTTCACTGTATGAGTGGCAGGTCTGCGTTCTGTGGCTTCCGAGTTGGTAAATATTATTAGCAGTATTAGCACTTTATTATATACACCTGTTCAATTGCTTGTTAACACAAATGGTTAATCAGCCAATCACATGGCGGCAAATCAACACATTTATGCATGTAGACATGGACAAGCCAACTTGCTGATGTTCGACCCGAGCATCAGAATGGGGAAGAAAAGGGATTTAAGTGACTCTGAACATAACATGGCTGTTGGTGCCAGACGGGCCAGTCTGAGAATTTCACCTACTGCTGATCTACTGGAATTTTCACACAGAATCATCTCTAGGGTTTACAGACAATGGTCCAAAAAAGAAAAAATATTTAGTAAGTGGCAGTTCTGTGGAGAAAGCTGCCTTGTTGAGATCAGAGGGGAATGGGGAGACTGGTTTGAGATGACTGAAAGGAAACTCAAAAACCACTGAGTTACAACCAAGGCATAAAAAATACCATCACTAGATAGATAGACAGATAGATAGATAGATAGATAGATAGATAGATATGAGAGAGAGAGAGAGAGATATGATATATATATATAGATATGAGATAGATATGAGATAGATAGATAGATAGATAATGATAAACTTGAAAATGTCGGTGAGAGATCGCCGAAACGTTGTATCTCACATCATGGAATAAACCACAGCAATTTTTTTTCTCACTACTTTGGTGTTCTGCCTACATCTATTACCTAGAAAGCTAGATAGATAGATAGATAGATAGATAGACACATATGAGATAGATAGATAGAGATAGATAGATAGATAGATAGACACATATGAGATAGATAGATAGATAGATAGATATGAGATAAATAAATATGAGATAGATAGATATGAGATAGATAGATAAATATGAGATAGATAGATATAGATAGATAGATAGATAGATATGAGATAGATAGATATGAGATAGATAGATAAATATGAGATAGATAGATATAGATAGATATGAGATAGATAGATTGATATAAGATAGATAGATATGAGATAGATAGATAGATAGATAGATATGAGATAGATAGATAAATAGATAGATATGAGATAAATAAATATGAGATAGATAAATATGAGATAGATATGAGATAGATAGATAGATATGAGAGATAGATAGATGTGAGATAGATAGATAGATAGATATGAGATAGATATGAGATAGATAGATATGAGATAGATAGATAGATAGATAGATATGAGATAGATAGATATGAGATAGATAGATAGATAGATATGAGAGATAGATAGATAGATATGAGAGATAGATAGCGAGATAGATAGATATGAGATAGATAGATATGAGATAGATAGATAGATAGATATGAGATAGGTAGATATGAGATAGATATGAGATAGATAGATTGATATGGGATAGATAGATAGATATGAGATAGATAGATATGAGATAGATAGATATGAGATAGACAGATGGATATGAGATAGATAGATATGAGATAGATAGATAGATAGATAGATAGATATGAGATAGACAGATGATATGAGATAGATAGATACATATATAGATAGATATGAGATACATAGATACATAGATAGATCATTTCCTTTCCTTTCTCAGTCCTCCTCCTCCTCCTCTCCTCGCAGTTTATATATACCAATATCCCACTGTGCGAGACCGTTTCTCATCCCTCAGTCATTTCCAATTGGCCGTGTTGCGGACGGCGTCTTCCCGTAAGCTGAAGCGATCGCTTCCTGCTGATGTGTAGCTTTCCACTTGCCAGTCTCCAGCACCGCCCCGGGGTCCTGCTAATTTAAGCCCCATCAGTCCTGACAGTGGACGTCACCATTAATTAGTATTAACAAGAAATCTCCAGTCCTCTGCCCGAACATATTCATTTGCAGAACGCATTTATTATTAAGCCCTCCCCGGAGACCTTGGGAAAAAGTTGCTTATTTTCTTCAGTAATAAAAAAAAACATTACAGAACAAGTTTCACCTGGCTCTGCTGGTGCAATCCGATCGCTTCATATCTGTAATCTGTCAGATGGTTTACACCTTTTAATAACAGGAAATGTTTGTAGAAAGTGTCTTAGAAGTCCCGGGGAATCAGATCGGTAAAATAAATCAGCTAATTGTATAGAAAGGTTAGGTGGAGGTTCTGGATAAAGAATCATCTTACAAGGACACTCTAACAATTAACAGCCGGAGCTACTACATATTGTGCCTCCAGCTGTTACAAAACTACAACTCCCAGCATGCCCGGACAGCCAACGGCTGTCCGGGCATGCTGGGAGTTGTAGTTTTGCAACAGCTGGAATTACACTGATTGGAAAACACTTTACTATATGGCCGTTTATTATTTTATTTCTTATTTTTATGATGTGGTATATAAATTGCAAAATAAAATTAATAAACAAATGGTCCAAACTGTTTTTGGCCCTGTTACGGAAAAAGGGACCCAATTTCAAAAAGTTTTGAAACTAAAAATAAATAATAAATACGGTACATTTATTTATTAAAAAGACAATTATTTCTGCCTTAAAGGGGTACTCCGGTGTAAAACTGTTTTTTTTTTTTTTTTTTTTTTTTTTTTTTTTTAATGACTGGTGCCAGAAAGTTAAACATATTTGTAAATGACTTCTATTAAAAATCTTAATCCTTTCAGTACTTTTTAGCAGCTGAGGAAAATCTTTTATTTTTTTTTTTTTTTGTCTTGTCCACAGTGCTCTCTGCTGACACCTCTGTCCGTATCAGGAACTGACCAGAGCAGGGGAAAATCCCCATAGCAAACCTATGCTGCTCCGGACAGTTCCTGATGCAGACAGAGGTGTCAGCAGAGAGCACTGTGGACAAGACAAAAAAGAAATTCAAAAAGTTAAGAATTTCCTCTGTAGCATACAGCTGCTGATAAGTACTGGAAGGATTAAGATTTTTTTTTTTAATAGAAGTAATTTACAAATCTGTTTAACTTTCTGGCATCAGCTCATTTACAAAAAAAAAAAAACGTTTTCCACCGGAGTACCCCCTTTAATTTTTAAAAAAATTTCCCCATATTACCAATAAAAAAATAAAAATACTAATATAATCATGACATCACAAAAATAAAATAAAAAAATAAAAAAAAGGAATACTCAACAATAATATGAATAACTGAAGAAAAGGAAATGTAACATATAGAAATATGAAAATGTGTCTGGTCGTAAAGGGGTTAAACTGGCCCAGTTTGGATATGCAAATGTCCTACCTGTAATAGTAAAATAAAAAAATAAAAAAGTAAAAATTCTATGGGAACTTATAGCTGTGAGTTATACAGCAAAATCCGCCCAAAGGCAACAATGTCAAGCAGGACCTGCAGAAATATTTTACCAGTTGTTAGACAGTTTCCTTCCCTCACTGCTGTGGGTACCATTTTAGCAGGTAGTCCTGTCATCTCTGTGAGGTGGCCCAGCTCAGAAGGACCAGCTGCTACACTGAACCCTGTTTGGGTGCAGGGCCGGCTTTGCCTATAGGCAGAATAGGCAGCCGCCTAGAGCGCACTCTTGATAGGGGCGCTGCTCTAGCAATAAAGTTAGTCAGCATCCGAAGCACCCGCCCATCCAGCAAAACCCCGCCAAAACCTCTGATTGATTACATGAGGAGAAAGTTTGCTACACTGTCACCCCAGTGATAAGAAGATTGCACGAGTAGGGGGTTGTTACAGTGTGTCACCCCAATAATAAGAAGATTACTCGAGTAGGGGGGTTGTTACAGTGTGTCACTCCAGTAGTAAGGAGATCACATGAGAAGGGGGTTTGTTAGAGTGTGTCACACTAGTAATAAGGTAATTACATAAGGATGGGGTTTGTTACAGTGCGTCACCACAATGGTAAGGAGATTACATGAGGAGGAGGTTTGTTACAGAGTGTCACCACAGTGGTAAGGAGATTACAGGAGGAGGAGGTTTGTTAGAGTGTGTCACACTAGTTATAAGGTAATTACATAAGGATGGGGTTTGTTACAGTGTGTCACACCAGTAATAAGGAGATTACATGAGGAGGAGGTTTGTTACAGAGTGTCACCCCAGTAGTAAGGAGATTACATGAGGAGGAGGTTTGTTACAGTGTGTCACCCCAGTAGTAAGGAGATTACATGAGGAGGAGGTTTGTTACAGTGTGTCATCCCAGTAGTAAGGTGATTACATGAGGAGGAGGTTTGTTACAGTGTGTCACCCCAGTAGTAAGGAGATTACATGAGGAGGAGGTTTGTTACAGTGTGTCACCCCAGTAGTAAGAAGATTCCATGAGTAGGGGGTTTGTTACAGTGTGTCACCCCAGTAGTAAGGTGATTACATGAGTAGGGGGTTTGTTACAGTGTGTCATCCCAGTAGTAAGGTGATTACATGGGGAGGAGGTTTGTTACAGTGTGTCACCCCAGTAGTAAGGAGATTACATGAGGAGGAGGTTTGTTTACAGTGTGTCACCTCAGTAGTAAGGTGATTACATGAGGAGGAGGTTTGTTACAGTGTGTCACCCCAGTAGTAAGGAGATTACATGAGGAGGAGGTTTGTTTACAGTGTGTCACCCCAGTTGTAAGAAGATTACATGAGTAGGGGGTTTGTTACAGTGTGTCACCCCAGTAATAAAGTAATTACACAAGGAGGAAATTTGTTACAGTGTGTCACCCCAGTAGTAAGAAGATTACATGAGTAGGGGGTTTGTTACAGTGTGTCACCCCAGTAGTAAGGTGATTACATGAGTAGGGTTTTTTTTACAGTGTGTCACCCCAGTAGTAAGGACATTACATGAGGAGGAGGTTTGTAACAGTGTTTCACCCCAGTAATAAGGTGATTACATAAATAGGGGGTTTGTTACAGTGTGTCACCCCAGTAGTAAGGAGATTACATAAGGAGGAGGTTTGTTACAGTGTGTCACCCCAGTAGTAAGGAAATTATACGAGGAGGAGGTTTGTTACAGTGTGTCACCCCAGTAGTAAGGAGATTACATGAGGAGGAGTTTTGTTACAGTGTGTCACCCCAGTAGTAAGGAGATTACATTAGGAGAGGGTTTGTTACAGTGTGTCACCCCAGTAGTAAGGTAGGGTGTGTCAAAAGGCAGAGGCAATGGGCGGGACTAAGGGGCGTTAAAATTAGCTTTTGTCTAGGGTAGCAAAAATCCTTGCACCAGTCCTGTATGGGTGGCTGTAGTCTTAGGCTGGGTCCACACTACGTTTTGTCCCATACGGGAGCGCATACGGCAGGGGGGAGCTAAAAGCTCGCGCTCCCGTATGTTACCGTATGCGCTCCCGTATGTCATTCATTTCAATGAGCCGACCGGAGTGAAACGTTCGGTCCGGTCGGCTCATTTTTGCGCCGTATTCGCTTTTACAACCGGACCTAAAACCGTGGTTGACCACAGTTTTAGGTCCGGTTGTAAAAGCGCATACGGCGCAAAAATGAGCCGACCGGACCAAACGTTTCACTCCGGTCGGCTCATTGAAATGAATGACATACGGGAGCGCATACGGTAACATACGGGAGCGCGAGCTTTTAGCTCCCCCCTGCCGTATGCGCTCCCGTATTGGACAAAACGTAGTGTGGACCCAGCCTTACAAGGTTTAGTGGTCAGTCAAAAGTCTCTATAATGCTTAGGCCTATATATCTGAGTTCATTACATACAAATGTGTTTACTGTGTTTCTGTGTATAACACGCATGCCCTGAGCCATATACAGAGTGTAAGGGGTTAACAATTCTTAACCATAAATCTATTGAACTACGTAAGAGCAGTGCCCCTTTATTCTAAGGACTGTCACAGAAAAAAATAATGCTTATATATGTTTCTCACTAGGTCGTGCAGATTTATATATGCCTTTTTATGTGTCTAACTTCTGTATTTGGCTCACAAATCCTTCTGTTCTGCTGCTCACTCATTCTGACATCCACTGCTTAGGAAGGAAAGAAGTATATTAGAAAGGTTAAAGAAAGGTTATTGTCTGATTGCGGATAAGTGTCTGACCACTGGGACCCCCGCAATCTCATTCTTTCTACCCCAATTCTCTCCATGCACGAAGCAAGCTTCGCTTCCTACTCAGATTACTCTCAACCACAGCACAAAGTGGTGGCCGACACGTCCTATGTATCTCTCGGAGATGCACAAGGGCTGTATCCCTGGCTCTCCTATAGAGATACATGGAGGGGGGGTGTCGGACACCACTCTGCAGGGCTGGTTCTTCCAATAGGCAAAATAGGCAGCCACCTAGAGTGCCCTCTTGATGGGGGCACCGCTCTGCCTGCTGCAATAAAGTTGGCCAGCATCCGAAGCACCTGCCCATTAAGTAAAACCCTGCCATGCTACCCCCACCCGTACTATAATAATCTGCATTTCTTTAGCCTGCTGGAGGAGCGCAGCGCTACCTCTGAGGCAGACAGGGGTGATCACTAAGGTCAGGTCCATCCATCATCCTGACATTGCGCATGCCTCCATATATCCAAAATTAGCTTTCATTTAGGGTGGCAAAAAACCTTGCACCAGGCTTGCTGCTATGTGCCCCGGTCGGCAGTAATCAATGCACGGAGCGGAGCTTACTCAGTGCATGGGGATAGCCATGCAGAAGATCAAGGGGGGGGGGTCCAACCGCTATGGATTGGGGATTCATACTTATGTACCTGAGTTCCCCTTAAATGTTTTGCCAAGATGAATTTTGGCACGTGCCTATTTAATTAAAGGGGCTTGGAATTTGTCAGAGTGTACTGGAATTTGTAGTTTCCCAATAGTGAGAGCACCAACGCTTGCAGATCATTGCATTATGGAAATAAAGGAAGGTGTAAGTCATGTCACTGCCTGAATCATAACTCTCGTCTTTACTCTTTTCCTTTGTAGATGTCAAACATGTCAGTAAATGCACATTCTATTATATAGAAGCAAATAGTATAGAATTAGAATCCATCATATAATGGGAGGTTAGATATCACTGGGATATTTTTACAGATACAAGCTGCATTTATTTCCCACCACACTTACTGTTGTTAAAGGGGTATTTGTGGATTTTTTATTTTATTTGACTATGCTACAGGGGCTGTAAAGTTAGTTTATATTAACATATAGGCCCAGATTTATCAAAGAATGTCTATGGTAGAGCTCTTTTCCCACATTTATTTTGGTGTAGGGTTTGACTAGCCTGCATCTTATTTATCAAGAAGGCGCAGCAGGATGATGAATTTTGCGCAGCTCTGCTGTGGTGGGAAAAGCTCTACCACATACACTTCTTCTAGACTTTTTCTTGTGAGGGGGGGAAGTAGACACTTTCCCGGGTCCTGAATTTGGTAGGTTTGGTGATTTTACTTATTTTCACAGAGCTGCCGGGACATTTTTACTTGCATCTTAGATGCTACAATCAAATTTGATTGCAGTGTCTAAGGGGTTAAAGCCGGGCATCACCGTGATCTGTGATGTCTGGCATTAGAGATGGCCAGGATCTACCAGCTGTGACCCGCACTCATCTCCTGAGCGCGTGTCATGGAAGGAGAGTGGGACGTTGCCATCCACAAGAGGTTAAAGGTTGAAGGTAGAAGTGATTCTTATGCCTACTGGTAGGTGGTGAAGCTTTGCGCGTAAAAAAGTACCTTTGCGCACAAAATAGCTACTTTTGACAAAAGTCGCAAATGATAAATACGTGACCACTGCATGGTCAAAAAGAAAAAGTTCTACAGGTAGGCAAAAAGAGTGTAATTTTCTATATCAAAAGACGTATAAAAGTCTCTAAATATGCTGCTTGTGCCTGAACTGCGCCAAAACATAGACACAAAAATGCTCTAAAAGCAATGATAAATCTCCCCCACTGTGTCTGACTGTCTGTACCTGTGTTTGATGACTAATCTCACAATTCTTCTGTGATCTTTGCCCTGATGTTCAATTTTAACACCATCCAAAATTTGTGTTGTCTCTGATTTTCCCGAGTGGCAGTGCGGCCCAAGACATTACATTACTAATCAGGTGTTGAAAGGGAGCCTGTCTGCTTCAATGGGTGCAGCAGCTTCTCTATTTTTGAACCCTCCACAGTGCCATACAGGGGTCAAGTTCTGGGAAAAAAGTGTGGGAACTTACCCAAGATTGCCACACAAGGGCTGGTTCTGCAGGACTCCTGCTAATGGCGAAAAAAGTGCAGGAACTCTGTTCTCATGCATTCCTTCAGGACTTGAGAGCCCTGCCACCATATATGCAGTTGTGATGGTGTCTGGTACTGCAGCTCAGCCCCATTTACTTGAATGGGCCGGTTTGCAATATACTGTCAAATCCATTTATATAGGCTTTCAAGTCCTACATGACCCTTCAACTTACAGAGCTGCTGTCTGCAAATCTGTAAATGCTTTATTAATATGTATCTATTTATAATCCCCATGGAAAAAAACAAAAAACAGGTCTTGCATTTAGCATATAGATATTATATAGGGATGAGCTAATTGAATCTGATGAATCCAAATTTGTTAAGAATTTCATGAAAAATTTGCTTAATTAAACTCCATTTAGTGTGGTCCAGGCTCTAGGCCGTCTAAAATGGCGGATCCACATGTGAGGACATGGGGCAAGGAATCCTGGGAAGGGGGGGGGGGCAAGGGAAGGCGGGATGACCCCGAATCACATGCAGCATGCAGCCTATCAGCAGCCAGTCACCCCTGTGATGTCACAGCTCTATATAATTGTCAATCATCTTGCGGCCAGTCACTTAAGCCTTTTATTGCAGAGAGAGAGGGACAGACAGCGCTGTGTGTTGCACAGAAAAGCATTTTTTCAGCAGCGATTCACCTCCCAGTCACTATAGCGTTCTATTACAGAGAGGGACAGAGAGCAGTGTGTTGCACAGAACAGCAGCGATTCACCTCAAGCCCAAATCCTGCATAGAAGCACTGATAGGGAAGGGAGTGAGATTTAAAAAGAAAGTGCAATTTTGGGTGTAGTACACAGCGACTGTGTGCTGTAGCACTGGTGTGTACTGCTGGTGTTGCACACAAATAATGTTTTAAGCGTACTGGAGCGCATTGTCCTCCCCTAATAAGTGCATACCACATACGTACATCTAAGTGGTGTACTATTTTGTTCCTGTTAAAGTCTTAAGGGCCTAGATATTGAGAAAGGCCAGTCAAAAGTACACACCGGCTGGTGTTGTACACAAATACTGTTTTAAGCGTAGTGGAGCGTATGGTATTCCCCTCATATATGCACTAAGTATTTCAGGCAGAGAAGTGTCAGGACGTGCACAGAGGAGTGGCAGAGGCCTAAATTCATCAGGCAGAAGTCGCAGTAGACCAGGGGTGATTGGCAGCAGGAGTCGCAGCGAGTGGCCTGAGCTCCCGGAATCAGTCAGCAGTTGTGTTTCGGCCAGCAATCCATCTGCCGTCATCGATTGGTTAACACGGTCATCCACTTCATCACAAGTGACATCTGACACCCCCAGTCAACAGTCGGTGGGTTCCTCAAACACAAGCCTCAGTTGGCATGGCCCGCGAGCATTCCCTGTCCTCCCATTGCCTCTGTCCTTTGCTGTTTCATCCCCCACAGAAGTATCTTATGCTGTGGGTTCAGCTCCACTATTTAGTGAGGACGATCTACTAGAGGACAGTCAGCAGCTACTGTCCAGCCAATAAGTGGAGGAGACACCAGCCACTTCCTCTGCTAAGCGGGCAAGTAGTGATGAGGAGAGTGGCGTGGGAGGTGGTGTTGCGAGTGTTCAGGCTCCTGAAGCAGACACTGTTGAGGAACTTGAGGGGGACATAAGTGATGTGCAGACACAACTCGATGATGATGAAGCCGATCACACTTGGGAGCCGGGTGCAGAAGGGGCTTCATTGTCATCATCATCATCAGGAGAAGAGGGTTGCAGGTTGCCCGTTGCCATGGCCATGGCTGCTGGGGAGGGGTGGGGTGGCAGGAGCAGTACCAGCTCCATCAGCAGCAGCCTGAGTCTACAGTCGCTGATGAGTAGCTTTTTTCAACTGCATAGGGAAGCAACTCATCAGCAGCAGGTACACTTGGAGCAGGACCTGAACCAGCAGGTGTTGGCATACCTTGACATGACCATGGCAACACACCTTGAAGATCCGCTGGACTTCTGGGCAGACAAACTTTATTTGAGGCCCCAACTAGCAGAGTTTGTCCTGGAAAAGCGATCCTGCCCAGGCTTTAGTGTGTCAAGTGTGGCAGGGGCCATAGTAATCCCAAGGAGAACTCACCTGTTCATGTAAAATGTGGAGAGACTGACCTTTGTGAAGATGAATCAGACATGGATCAGCCAGGATTTCCACCCACCAATGCCTGATGCATCAGAGTAGATTGACCATGGTGCCACGCCAACACTTCACAAATATGGATAGTGCCAAACATGTTTAAGGTGCTGCTCCCTCGTTACAGAAGTTCCTCTGCATCAAACCACAAGTAAGTATTGAGGATATGCATTACGTAAAACTTAAATTTTCATAATATTCTTAGGATAAAATATATGGACCCAAATGTTTTTTTTAAATCAAACAAAAGGAAAGGTGTGCAAAAAACACCATGTGCCACCTACAGCACCAAGTATTGATGTTATGCAAAGACCTCTAAAAGGAGGAAGGGGACAACGTATGGTACATTTTAACCGATGTGGGTAAAAACTTCCCCTGTAAGGCCCTACTCTCGCATTATTAATTCCCTTCTTGGCAAGTGTTACTTGCCCTAAAAAGGGCGGCCTCACACAGGAACCTCTCCCTATTTCCACTTACAAACACTGCCATTTCCCAGGGTTTTTATGTGGAAATAGAGAGTTTCCTGTGTGGGGCCACCCTTTTTAGGGTGAGGAACATTTGCCAAGAAGGGAATTAATAGGGCAAGAGTAGGGCCTTACAGGGGAAGTTTATACCCCCACCTGCTACAATGTACAATAAGTTGTTCCCTCCCACCTTTTTGAGGAAAGCATTACTCGTCTTAAAAAGGGCGGCCCCACACAGGAACCAATCCCTATTTCCACCTAAAAACCCTGGGAAATAGCAGTGTTTACAGGTGGAAATAGGGAGAGGTTCCTGTGTGGGGCCGCCCTTTTTAGGGCGAGTAACACTTGCCAAGAAGGGAATTAATAATGTGAGAGTAGGGCCTTACAGGGGAAGTTTTTACCCCCACCGGTTACAATGGACCATACGTCGTTCCCTTCCACCTTTTAGAGGTCTTTGCATCACATCAATATCTGGTGGTATAGGTGGCACATGGTGTTTTTTGCACACCTTTCCTTTTGTTTGATAAAAAAAAAAAAATTTGGGTCCATAAATTTTATCCTAAGCATAGTATTAAACGTTTTACGTAATGCATATCCTCAATACTTACTTGTGCACACTAATACTTTTACAAAAGAGACCGTTTTCTTCTGCCTACCTGCCTGAGCTACTATTATGATCCTGTCACCCGCCTGATGCCCCACATCTGTTACCAAGTTCTCCTTTTTACAGCCACCTTCCTCACCGGGTACTAGTATTGCCATTACCCACTGCACCACTCTGTCACCGGGTCACTTTCAGGACTCCTGATGCTGCATCTGCCACCTCCAGGCTGTCTCATTCTGCCACCATATGGTCTCCTCGTGCTGCTGCCACCTCCACGCTGTGTCATTCAGCCACTATCTGTTCTCCTCATGCTGCCACCACCCAAGTCTGTGTCATTCAGCCACTATATGGTCTCCTCATGCTGCTGCCACCTCAACACTGTGTTATTTAACCATTATATGTTCTCCTCATGCTGCCGCTAACTCCATGCTGTGTCATTAAGCCACTACATGCTCTCCTCATGCTGCCGCCAACTCAAGGCTGTGCCATTTAGCCACTATATGGTCTCCTCATGCTGTCGCCACCTCCACGCTGTGTCATTCAGCCTTTATATGTTTTCATGCTGCCAACACCTCCACACTGTGTCATATATCCACGATATGGTCTCCTCATGCTGCCGCCAACTCCAGGCTGTGTCACTAAGCCACTATATGGTCTCCTCATGTTGCCGCCAACTCATGGCTGTGTAACTAAGCCACTATATGGTCTTCTCATGCTGCTGCCAACTCCAGGCTGTGTCATTCAGACACTATATGTTCTTCAAATGCTGCCGCCACCTTCACGCTTTGTCATTCAGCCACTATGTGGTCTCCTCATGCCGCCGCCACCTCCAGGCTGTGTCATTCAGCCACTATATGGTCACCTCATGCTTCCGCCACCTCCAGACTGTGTCATTCAGCCACTATATGGTCTCCTCATGCTGCCGCCAACTCCATACTGTGTCATTCAGCCACTATATTGTCTCCTCATGCTGCACCCAACTTCAGGCTGTGTCAATCAGCCACTATATGTTCTCGTTATGCTGTCCCCACCTCCACGCTGTGTCATTCAGGCACTATATGGTCTCCTCATGCTGCCACCACCTCCACGCTGTGTCATTCAGCCACTATATGATCTTTTCATGCTTCCGCCACCTTCAGGCTGTGTCATTCAGACACTTTATGTTTTCTTCATGCTTCCTCCAACTCCAGGCTGTGTCATTCAGCCACTATATGTTCTCCTCATGCTGCCGCCTCCTCCACACTGTGTCATTCAGCCACTATATGGTCTCCTCATGCTGCCGCCACCTACACGCTGTGTCATTCAGCCACTATATGATCTCCTCATGCTTCCCCCACCTCCAGGCTGTGTCATTCAGCCACTATATGTTTTCCTCATGATGCAGCCACCTCCCCACTGTGTCATTCAGCCATTATATGGTCTCCTCATACTGATGCCATCTCCAGGCTCTGTCATTGTGCCGCTCTGCAACATTGATTCTAATAGCGATGCTTATAATCTGCATGTCCTACTTAATAACAGTATTATTTCACTACCCCAGGACACTCCATATGCGTGTTACAGCAATGCAAAGTGTTCTACACCCCTATTGAGGCTTTCTGTAGGCTAGAAAGAGACGATTTTAATAGTAATTTGCCACTAATAAATTACGCCCAAAAAAATTTTGGGGGAATATTCGGCCGAATCAAATATTTCAAAAATTCACTCATCTCTAATATTATACACATAATCAGAGCTATTCATAATCTTATCTCCATGGAGACTGTCACATCCGCTGTCTATAATGTTACCTGTCATGGAAAAAACAGACTTTATTTCTAATATATAATTTATTTTGGCAGCGACCCGGGTGTTCTATTATTGTACTGTATATCGCTACTTGTATTATGTCTCTGTCATTAACTTAGAACAAGTTCTCCCTGGGCAACCCTGGGTAGATGTGCCTCATGTTCGCCAGGTGAATGCAGAGAGTCATTTGCATTCATTAATTATACATCAATTTGCCAAGTGGCACATATGATACAATGTGGAAGATGATCATATGTCTCAGAGAAAGTGCAAAACTAATGCATGATATTTGCATTACAAAGAAGTTAAATGGGCACTGTCAGAATAAGAAATGTTTTAAATGTTGTGCATGTTGGAAAAACATTAACCTTTCTAATATACTTCATAAAAAAATGTATCTCCTTTTTTTTTATATAGAAATTATAGGGTCATACCATCCAGAACATAATCCTGTCTAGCTGCAGCATCATCTTTGTCCCAGCTAAAGCACAGGCAGAGACAATGTCCAGGCAGTGAGGGCGGGACTAGCACTCCTCTGTGCTCACTCCTGTCCTATCAGACTGCATCATGAAAACAGAGAGGAGCAGGTTACAGAGCAGCCTACAATGATTGGATGAGGAAATCCAGAACAGCACAGCAGACTCAGGGAGGAAGGCTTGTATGGAGATACCGAGAGATTGTGTGATACCCTGTTAGAGAGGGACAATGCTTGTATTGATCAGTCCCTAAAGATTAGTAATATGAAACTATAAGCACTGTGTGTGCTTGTATGGAGGTAGAGTACCTACAGCTGAGTATATAGGACTATAAACACCCTGTGTGCACACCATATGCTGCCATATTGTGCCACAGTGCATTACAGAGAAAATCTCTGGTAGGGAGAACCACACTGTAATATGCAGGGCTGAAGATACCATAAGGCTGTTAAATTAGATGACTTAGGGTTTATTCATACTTCTAAATTTCTGCACGGATTATGCACCAATTCTGCACAAAATCCGCACAAGCCAGAAACCACCCAAGGAAGTGGAAATTCTGCCATATGAATACACCCTTAGGGCTAGCCATGGGGTGTGGCAGACAAATCCACAGCCACTGGAAGGGGATTTGGATAACAAAAAATACAAATAAAACACTGTTGGCTGAAATGTTACTTTGTGCCCTGACAATTGGGATGGGGGAAGGGCATTCCTAGTCAGTGACATGAAGCGGTATGGTTAGAATGTCCTAATCTCAGCTCGGTGCATTTTAAACCTGCCTTCTCATTGGGCAAGGATGCCCTCATACAATGACACTGGCTCAAATGTCTAAAACCCCAGAGCAGGAGAGATGGGGATAGTCAGAACAGAAGAGGTGGCAGCTGAGCAGGGGGCCTGGTGAGACTGTGACAAAGCAGGTGAGACATGAACTGTCAGAGGAGGGGAAATGAGGGGCAATCAGAGGAGGTGGGATGGGGCAAATAGAGGAGGGGAGAGGGAGCAATTAAGGGAGGGGAGATGGGGCAATCAGAAGATGGCAGATGGGGACAATCAGACGAAGGGAGATGGGGCAATCACAGGAAGGGGATGGGGGCAATCATAGGAAGGGGATGGGGACAATCAGAGGAGGGGACAAAGGGGCAATCAGAGGAGTAGAGATGGGATAATCAAAGGAGAGGAGATGGAGGAGGGGAGATGAGGAGATATAAGAGGGGAGACGGGGACAGATTAAGGGACATGGACAGATGGGCACAGAGCTGGGTAGGTGGCGGGGTGGAAGGGAGAGGCAGGTGATTGTGGTTAGGTCAGAAGGGGGTAGCAGGGTGAGAGGGGGGCACCAAAATGCCCCTAGCCTGTTTAGACCAATGAAGCCATAGAATGGCCACATTGACTTCTGAGGGTACCAGAGCTGTCACTCCTCCATGTACATGAGCCTTTTGATTTAAAAATCCCAGAACCTAATTGAACCCTTCTAGCACTCTAGATCGGCATGGCTGTGAAGCCATCGTGACACTTTCATTATAGCATAATCTTTAAAGACTAGAAGCAATAATTCTCCGGGAACTTCTCTGTCTCAGGAAAAGCTAATTCATGCATAAACTCTGTAAGGCTGTCAAATAAACGCTATTAATATAAACGGCACAATTAAATGTTCATTTTCCATTCCCGCGCAACTACAATAGGAGGGATGACAACGTACCGATCGATACGGGCGGCAAATACTACATATTGCTAATGAAATGACTGCTTTTCCAATTAAAGTCTATAAGGCATCTCGGGAAGAGAGAAAAAAAGGTCATTAGAGTCGAAAATGCCTGTCTTGTTTTCTTTGCCTATTTTTCATCATTCCCGTGCCATTTCTCATCTTCAATAATGCAATTTCGCCCCCCCCCCCATTAAAAAATATAAGTAGATTTGCTCAATATCACACAGAGGACGGCATTCATTAAAGATTAATGGCCAGACAAGCCATCCTTGGAAGCGGTGACTAGAAAATGCATCCACTGACAGAAAATTTCTGCTGGACTCAAAACGTTGCATGAAACGCTGAAACTACGGAAAGGGATTGATGCAAAGCAATGGAATATTTCTTTTTCAGAGGATATATGAAAGGAGAAATACAAAAAAAGCTTTGTGAGATGACTCTTTTGCAGTGTTCTCCAAACTGTGGATCTCCGGCTGTTGCAAAACTTCAATTCCCAGCATGCCTGGACAGCCAACGACTGTCCGGGCATGCTGTGAATTTAAGTTTTGCAACAGCTGGAGGTCCACAGTTTGGAGACATAGACGAAGCAGAGCAAAATTGGTCATTGTTTTCTTTCGTACACAGAGCTGGTGTAGTGTTCTATAGAAAAATAAAATAGGCATTACGTTGTAGTATGACCATGTGTTGCACCAAGTGAGATAGATTAGAGCTGTGCCATTTTGTTTCCTGTCAATTCGTACTTGCCTTTTTTATTTAGGAGGCTACAGGGGCAACCAATCAAAGGCCAACCTATGGTATCGCCATATGTTGCACCAAATTAGAGAACACAAAGCTGTGCTATTTTTTTTTTCAGGAGGCTACAAGATCAACCAATTATAGCCATCGGCCAACCGAGCTGCTTCCTGAATAAAGATAGAGCCAAATAAAAGTGACAAAGTAGCACTATGTTTTGTTTTTTCTAGGTCTTTTTCCATTTTACTCCGTCAATAGACGGTGGTCATTATTGTCTGATCTCCCAAGCAGTATGCCACCCAATGTCTATTCTCCTTAGAACAAAAAAAGAAAAAAAAATACATTGAAAAATTGAGATGTCTTTTCCCATCAGGTTGTGAAAGTGGTTTTTGGTAAAATGAGAAAACTTAAAACTCATAAATTTACTACTGTATTTATACTATACTACTGGAGTTGTGGATTTGCAAAAGCTGGAGGTCCGCAGTTTGGAAACCTTGGCTCTATTATAATTAATCTATATAGACATAGCAAAGCTTAATTTGTCGCTGGCTTCTTTCGTACACAGTGCTCACATACGGTTTTATATGAAACAATAGGCATTGCGGTATTGCCATGTGCTGCACCAAATTAGATAACACGGAGTCATGCCATCTTTTTACCCGTCAATTAGTATTGGCCTTTTTTTTTTTTTTTAGGAGGCTACAGGGTCAACCAATTATAGGCAATGGCCAACCGGGCTGTAGCCTGAAAAAGGAAGAGTGGAGCCAAAAGGTGACAAAGTGGCAATATCTTTTTTTTTCTTGCTGTATTTCCACTTAGCTCTGTCAATATACGGTGGTCAGTTTGGTCTGACCTCCCGAGCAGTATGCCACCCAACGTCTATTCACTTAAGAACAAAAAAAAAACATTGAACAATTGAGTTATCTTCTCCCGTCGGTTTGTCGAAGTGGTTTTTGAAAAATGAAAAAACTGTAAAGTAATAAACTTTCTATTGTATGACCTTTTGCTTTTATGTTGAAGGGGTACTCCTGTGGATTATTATTATTTTTTTTTTTAATCAACTGGTGCCAGAAAGTTAAACAGATTTGTAAATTACTTCTATTAAAAATTCTTAACCCTTCCAGTACTTATCAGCTTCTGTATATTCAACAGGATGTTCCTTTTTCTCTGACCACAGTGCTCTCTGCTGACACCTCTGTCCTGACACCTCCTTCTCCTGCTCTGGACAGTTTCTGATGTGGACAGAAGTGTCAGCAGAGAGCACTGTGGTCAGACTGGAAAGAACTACACAACTTCCTCTGGAGCATACAGAAGCTGATAAATACTGGAGGGTTAAGAGTTTTTTTTAATAGAAGTAATTTACAAATCTGTATAACTTTCTGGCACCAGTTGATATAAAAAGAAAATAGTTTTCTACCGGAGTATCCCTTTAAACATATATTTATTTTTATTATAGAATTTAATAAAATTAGTGGTGATATTTTTTAACATCCTTTTTACTTATTTATCTTTAACGTCTTAAGGACTCAGGGCATACCTGTACGCCCTGAGCATGGTCCCGGTGTTTAAAATGGGGTCACGCCGTGACCCCGCCTCACTGCGGGTCGGTCCCGGCTGCTAGTCATAGCCGGGACCCTGGGCTAACAGTGCACGGCACCGATTGTTGTATCGCACGCTGTTAACCCTTCAGATGCGCTAATCAAAGTTGACCGCCGCATCTGAAAGTGAAAGTAAACGCTTCCCGGAAGCTCAGTCGGGCTGATTGGGACATCACGATAAAATTGCGATGTCTGATCAGCTAGGACGCGAGCGGAGACCCCCTTACCTTGCTCCGTCGCGTCTGATCTGGGTTTGATTGCTCCAAGCCTGAGCTACAGGCTTGAGCAACCAAGCCCCTATCTCACTGATCCATGCAAAGCTATGGCTTTGCAGGGATCAGGTTCAAAGATCAGTGTGTGCAGTGTTATAGGTCCCTATGGGACTGCAAAAAACACTGCAAAAAAAAAAGTGAAAAACAAAAGTTAACAAAGGTCATTTAACCCCTTCCCTAATAAAAGTTAAAATCATCCCCCCTTTTCCCATAAAAAAAACTGTGTAAATAAAAATAAACATATGTGGTATCGCCGCGTGTGTAAATGTCCGAACTATAAAAATACATTGTTAATTAAACCGCACGTTCAATGGCGTATGCGCAAAAAAATTCCAAAGTCCAACATAGCGTATTTTTGGTCACTCTTTATATCATTAAAAAAATGAATAAAAAGTGATCAAAAAGTCCAATCAAGGCAAAAATGGTACCGATAAAAACTTCAGAATACAGCGCAAAAAATGAACCCTCATACCGGCCCAAACGCAGAAAAATAAAAAAGTTATAGGGGTCAGAATACGACAATTTTAAACGTATACATTTTCCTGCATGTAGTTATGATTTTTTTCAGAAGTAAGACAAAATCAAACCTATAATAATAGGGGATCATTTTAATCGTATGGACCTACAGAATAAAGAGAAGATGTCATTTTCACTGAAAAATCCACTGCGTAGAAACGGAAGCCCCCAAAAGTTACAAAATGAAATTTTTTCTTAAATTTTGTCGCACAATGAATTTTTTTTTCAGTTTCACCGTGTATTTTTTGGTAAACTGACTAATGTCACTGCAAAGTAGAATTGGTGGCACAAAAAATAAGCCATAATATGATTTTTAAAAGGTGATGAGAAAAAAATGAAAATGCAAAAACGGAAAAGGGGTTAAATAATTAACAACATCTTGCAGTTTCTATTCTGGCCACTAGGCTTGAAACTAAACTGAGACTTCCTGGTCTGTACAGATCACTTTCCAGCAGTCTCCTCCTTATCACAACAGGATTATTATGAAAGGTTTCACTAGTGTATAGATATCAAAGATACACACAATGGCCCTCATTTACTAACAGCATTAAGACTCTTTTTGTCAGGTTGTGCGCCTAAATTTTGTGTAAATTCTGAATGTGCGACAGAAAAAACCTGACAGAATCAGAAACACTCACAGTGTAAAAAAAAACAACAAAAAAACTACAAAATGGGTGTGGTGTGTTCCCTACTTTTTTTCCAAAATCACTGTTCTTTTCTGAAAACCACTCTGAAAATCATGTGAAGAAAACTGTACACTTTAAAGCAAAAAATACAACAAAACCTATACTCCACTCTTAGTAAATCAGGGCCAATATCTGTTGTTTACAGCTCAGCCTTCCCCTCCCTCTAGAACAACCTTTGCGAAGGTGACTGATTCATCTCAAGCCAAAAGACAGCTTTAGTTTATTGATGCCTAGGTCCCTGTTTCCTGCAATAAAGCATTTCTCTAAATGCTGTTTAAACCCCTTAACGTCAATGGACGTACATGTACATCATGGCTGCTGCGGGGATTTGATCATCCATAAAGTCGGATGGAGGTCCCCTCACCTGCCTCCTTCCGTCTCCACGGGTCTTCTGCTCTGCTCTGAGATCGAGCAGACCAGAGCAGTAGATCACCAATAATACTGATCGGTGCTATGCCCTAAACAGCATTAGCAATCAAATGATTGCTATAAATAGTCCCCTATGGGGACTATTAAAGTGTAAAAAAAAAAAGCAAAAAAAATGTAAAAAATAAAAAGTTTAAATATTTGAAAAATCCCCTCCCCAATAAAAATGTAAATAATGAGTTTTTCCCATTTTACCTCCAAAAAAGCGTAAAAAAATGATTAATAAACATATTTGGTATCGCCGCATATTTGGTATTGCCGCATGTGTAAAAGTCTGAACTATCAAAATATATTGTTAACTATCCCGTATGGTGAATGGCATAAACGTAAAAAAAAATATAAAAAAATTGCTGAATGTTTGTCACATTTTATCCCAAAAAAATTTATAAAAAATTTATAAAATGTAAAATCTAACCAAAAGTGGTACCGATAAAAACCAAAGATCACTGCGCAAAAATGAGCCCTCCTACCACCCCGTATACGAAAAAATTTGAACGTTATAGGTGGTCAAAATAGGGCATTTTCAAACATACAAATTTTGTTAAAATAGTTTGAGATTGTTTTTTAAGCGGTACAATTATAGAAAAGCATATATCGTGGGTAACATTTTAATCGTATTAACCCGCAGAATAAAGAAAACATATCATTTTTAGTATTGGGCGCGAATATTCGCATTTTGAATTTTTATCACGAATATTGCAAATTTACGAATTCGCGAATATGGCAAATGTATTCGCTATATATTTAAAATGACGAATATTCACTTTTTCTGCATTGTGGGCCAATTAGAATGATGCAAATACACTTGTCAGAGGTTATCAACAACATCCCTAGCAACCAATAGTAAAGTTTTCCACCCCCTCACTGTTTTCTTTCTCGAATACATGAAAATGTGAATATATAACGAATACGCAAAATTCACGAATATAAGACGAATATTCGTCTATATATATTCACGAAATATCGCAAATTCTAATATGGGCAATGCCGCTCATCACTAATAATTTTTACCATAACGTATACACCATGAAAACAAAACCTTCTAAGATTTGCTAAATTGTGTTTTTCTTTTAAATTTTCCCACATAAATAATATTTTTGGGGTTGTGCTGTACATTTTATGGTAAAATAACTGATGTCATTACAAAGCAAAATTTTTGGTGATGCAAAAAAACAAGTTCTCATATGGGTCTCTGGATAGAAATATAAAAGAGTTAGGATTTTTAGAAGGCGAGGAGGAAAAAACGAAAATGATAAAATAAAATATGCCTGGTCGTTAAGGCCAAAATGGGCCTGGTCCTTAACCCCTTTCCGACCTATGACATACCTGTACGTCATGGGTGGCAAGGTGTTCCCGACCCATGACATACAGGTACGTCATGAACATTATTGCCGCTACTCGCGGCATCCCGCAGCGCCCGGAAAGATGGTGGCTATCACTGATAGCCAGCCATCTTACCGTGCGACCACGGGGGGTTTCATCCCCCACCCCCCACCCCAGCGATCGCTGCTATCAGCTGGTCAAATCTGACTAGCTGATAGCAGCATTTTGCTATGAAAATACTTAGCAGCGCGGTGTGTGAGTCCCGATCACGGGGATCGGGACACACACCGCTCTGCTAAGTGTCCCTGACCCGTCCCCCGGCATCACTTACCCGTCCGAGCGGTGTCCCGAGCGGTCCCGGCGGCGAGCGGCGTCCTCCATGCGGTCCCGGCTGTGCTGCGTCCCGGAGGTGAGTTTCCGGCAGCAGTGCGGCATCTTCATTGGCAGCAGTGAGATCGCCGTAAAGCGATCTCACCGCTGCCTCTGAGAGTTTCAAAACTGCAACTCCCAGCATGCCCAGACAGCCTTTGGCTTTCTGGGCATGCTGGGAGTTGTAGTTTTGCAACATCTGGAGGCCCACAGTTTGGAGACCACTGTATAATGGTCTCCAATCTGTGCTCTTCCAGATGTTGCAAAACTACAAATCTCAGCATGCTCAGTCTGTCCAGGCATGCTGGGAGTTGTAGTTCTCTAACATCTGGAAGAGCACAGATTGGAGACCATTATACAGTGGTCTCCAAACTGTGGACCTCCAGATGTTGCAAAACTACAACTCCCAGCATGCCCAGACTGCCTAAGCATGCTGGAAGTTGTAGTTCGGCAACATCTGATCCTTCAGATATTGCCGAACTACAACTTCCAGCATGCCTGGGCAGTCTGGGCATGCTGGGAGTTGTAGTTTTGCAACAACTGGAGGCACACTAGTTGGGAAACATTGTCCGTTTCCTACCTCAGTGCCTCCAGCTGTTGCAATTGTTGCAAAACTATGACTCCCAGCATGCACTGACAGACCATGCATGCTGGAAGTTGTAGTTTTGCAACAGCTGGAGGCACACTGGTTTGAAAACACTAAGTTTGGTTGCAAAACACTTGAAAGTTTATTACTTAACTTAGTGTTTCCAAACCAGTGTTCCTCCAGCTGTTGCAAAACTACAACTCCCAGCATGCACGGACAGCCAAAGGGCATGCTCGGAGTTTGCAACAGCTGGATGTTTGCCCCCTCCCCCCAATGTGAATGTACAGGGTACACTCACATGGGCGGAGGTTTACAGTGAGTGCTGCAAGTTTGAGATGGCGCAAATTTTGCGCTGCAGCTCAAACTTCTAGCGGCAAACTTGCTGTGAACCTCTGCCCATGTGACTGTACCCTAAAAACACTACACTACACTAACACTAACCTAAAATAAAAAGTAAAAAACACTACATATACACATACCCCTACACAGCCCCCCCTCCCCAAAAAATGAAAAACGTCTGATACGCTACTGTTTCCAAAACGGAGCCTCCAGCTGTTGCAAAATAATAACTCCCAGTATTGCCGGACAGCCATTGACTGTCCAGGCATGCTGGGAGTTTTGCAACAGCTGGAGGCACCCTGTTTGGGAATCATTGGCATAGAACACCCCTATGTCCACCCCTATGCAAATCCCTAATTCAGGCCTCAAATGCGCATGGTGCTCTCTCACTTTGGAGCCCTGTCGTATTTCAGGGCAACAGTTTTGGGACACATATGGGGTATCGCCGTACTCGGGAGACATTGCCTTACAAATTTTTTATTTTTTTTTCTTCTTTAACCCCTTATGAAATGGTGAAGTTGGGGTCTACACCAGCATGTTAGTGTAAAAAAAATAAATTTTTTACACTGACATGCTGGTGTTGCCCTATACTTTTCATTTTCACAAGAGGTAAAAGGGAAAAAAGACCCTCTAAATTTGTAACGCAATTTCTCCTGAGTACGGAGATACCCCATATGTGGGCGCAAAGTGCTCTGGGGGCGCACAACAAGGCCCAGAAGGGAGAGTGCGCCATGTACATTTGAGGCGATTTGCACAGGGGTGGCTGATTGTTACAGCAGTTCTGAAAAACGCAAAACAATAAATATCCATATGTGACCCCATTTTGGAAACTGCACCCCTCACGGAATGTAATAAGGGGTGCAGTGAGCATTTACACCCCACTGGTGTATGACAGATTTTTGGAACAGTGGTCTGTGAAAATGAAAAATAAAATTTTTGATTTGCACAGTCCACTGTTTCAAATATCTGTCAAACGCCAGTGGGGTGTAAATGCTCACTGCACCCCTTATTAAATTCCATGAGGGGTATAGTTTCCAAAATGGGGTCACTTGTGGGGGGGTCCACTGTTCTGGCACCATAGGGGCTTCCTAAATGGGACATGCCCCCCAAAAACCCTTTCAGAAAAACTCACTCTCCAAAATCCCATTGTCGCTCTTTCCCTTCTGAGCCCTCTACTGCGCCCGCCGAACACTTTACATACGCATATGAGGTATTTCCTTACTCAAGAGAAATTGGGTTACAAATTTTAGGGTGATTTCTCTCCTTTTACCCCTTGTAAAAATTCAAAAATTGGGTCTACAAGAAAATGCGAGTGTAAAAAATGAAGATTTAGAATTTTCTCCTTCACTTTGCTGCTATTCCTGTGAAACACCTAAAGGGTTAAAACACTTACTGAATGTCATTTTGAATACTTTGGGCAGTGCAGTTTTTATAATGGGGTCATTTATGGGGTATTTCTAATATGAAGACCCTTAAAATCCACTTCCAACCTGAACTGGGCCCTGAAAAATTACGATTTTGAAAATCTTGAGAAAAATTGGAAAATTGCTGCGGAACTTTGAAGCCCTCTGGTGTCTTCCAAAAGTAAAAACATGTCAATTTTTTTATGCAAACACAAAGTAGACATATTGTATATGTGAATCAATATGTAATTTATTTTGAATATCCATTTTCCTTTCAAGCAGAGACTTTCAAAGTTAGAAAAATGCTAAATTTTCAAAATTTTCATGAAATTTTTAGATTTTTTACCAAGAAAGGATGCAAATATCAGTGAAATTTTACCAATAACATAAAGTAGAATATGTCACGAAAAAACAAGAATGAATGATAGAAAATCAGAATGATAAGTAAAAGCATTCCAAAGTTATTAATGTTTAAAGTGACAGTGGTCAGATTTTCAAAAAATGCCCAGGTCATGAAGGTGAAAATGGGCTGGGTCATGAAGGGGTTAAGGGGTTAAAACAGCTCAGGCAAGATTGCAGCCCCCGTAATAATGTACAAAAATGGGGGAAAAAATACAATCAGAAACAGGGAGGGGGAGGAGGGAAGCTGTGACCATCACCTATTGTGAATGGCCTGATCACATATTATCTATATACTGGTGTCACCTTTCACTGTGATAAGGAGGACAATGCTCAAATGTTTTCTTTGCAGAACAGGAAGTCTCATCTTAGCTTTAGGACAAGAGACCAAAATGAAAACTGCAAGATTTCAGGATCATTTTATAATTTCCATAGAAAAGTTAAAAAAAATACCACCACTACAATTTTTTTAAAAATATGTTTAAAGAGAATATGACAGCTATTTCACCTGCACTAAACTCAATATACTTGGTTATAGTGCAGGTGAATAGCTGTAAAATGAAGGGTCACTCACATTTATTGTTTATGTACTTCTTGACTTCTGGCTGTTCCAAATGCATTGTCATTGTGCACCAGTGCATGATGCCGGTGGGGAACCACCGGCACACCCCCTTCCGTGAGGTGAAAGCCTGCAGTGGGGGGAAGGGGGGGGGGGGTATGGATGATAGATGAGTGATCTGTTCCTAGCTACACCCGCTCTCACATCATGGCAGGGGGCGGGGCCAGAATATTGATGAGGCAGGGGAGCTGGCCAAACCTTCTCCCTTCCAATATTTTGCAATTTGAACGGCCAGAAGTCAGGAAGTATATAACCTAGAAACGTAAAGTGACCCTTTATTTTTCAGCCATTCACCGTATATTTGGTTTAGTGCAGGTGAAACAGTTGTCAGATTATCTTTAACATAAAAACTTTATTAAAACAATAGGTCATTTTCTGATGACATGTTCCCTTTAAACAGTTTTCTGGTAGATGCTTTATTGTATATCCCATATGTAATGAATATTTTTGTAGATTTCATTTTGAAAGTCTGGAATCCTTGTGGGGCTTATGATGCCTCCTGCAATTTCTGAAAATATTTTCTATGTTTAAAAACTTTTAGAACCTTTCTGTGTCCTATTCCAAAAGGCATGAAACCTATTGTAGTCCTCAGACATCGATCATTTATGTTTCTGCGGATCTTTCGCCATTACTATTTGTGTTTCCACACTAGAATGGTATTGCAGGAATTGTGCTTAGTCTATTAAAATGCAGTCTTCATGGTCAGCACCCTATTATTTCATCTTGTCTGATGTGCCAGGGACATGCTTCATAATGTCCTCCAAATGTGCTTGTGCTGTTGTGCAACTTTGTCATGTGTCTATTACAAAAGTAAACAGAAAATCTGGCATACTACCCAACAGAGCACATCACCTTGAGTACATATATGAAGTAAACCATCATAAAAGCCAATACAACTACTTGCTTAGACCCCATAAGGCCATCATTGAAATTTGCCTTGGGAGTTTTGTTTGCGTATTACTAAGCATACAGGTAATGGTAGTTAGTGCACGTTGCCAACAAATAGATTCGGCATTGAACTTGACTATTCCTCAGTTAAACATAATCAGTTACTATGTATGATGACTTGAGCAGCAAAATTCTTTTTTATGGGCTGCATCTACAGTAGCATTGCAGCTATAATTCTAATTTATGGGGCTAAGGTAGATCTTCAATCATCAGCCATGAGCGGTACTGGTGAGAAGTGCCTTTAGGAACCACATACAAACATAGTTGTAAGGTTGATAAAAGACAAGAGTCCATCAAGTTCAACCTAAAACTTTACTGTGTTGATACAAAGGAAGGCAAAAAAAATAAAAAATAAAACACGAGAGAGAAAATATTCCTTCCAGACCCCAATATGGCATCAGAATAAATCCTTGAATTAACATTCTATCCCCATAAATCTAATATCCATAGCCTGTAATATTGTATGTTTCCAGAAAAACATCCAGGCCCCACTGAACTTGTTTATTGAGTCAGACATCACAACATCATGTGGCAGTGAGTTCCATAGTCTCACTGCTTTTACAGTAAAGAATCTCTGTCTGTGATGATGGTGAAACCTTCTTTCCTCTAGACGTAGAGGATGCCCGCTTGTCATGGGTACCGGCCTAGATATAAAGATCACTAGAAAGATCTCTGTACTGTCCATTCATATATTTGTACATTATGATCAGATCGCCCCTAAGACGTCTTTTCTCCAGACTAAATAACCCCAAGCTTGATAACCTGTCTTGGTCTTGTAATCCTCCCATAACATCAATTATCTTTGTCGCCCTCCTCTACACCCTCTCAAGGTCAGTCATGTCCTTCTTAATGAACTCAGCCACGAAGTAGAGGCCATGTTATACTACAGATTGGGGTTGCCAAGTGCTGAGGCACATAGGGCATAAAATTCCCCATGCTCTGCTGACTCTGCTGAATAATGGCGAAGACCAAATCCTATCTGTCCATGGCTGAGCAGCTGTATGCCAGCCTTACATCACCAAGGAAAATGCCAAGAGTCACATGGAGTGATGTAAAGCCACCACCGCAGGACCCTGGAGCAGAGGAAACATGTTCTATGGAGTGATGGTTCACACTGTCTGGGTTTGGTGAATTCCAGAAGAACATTACCTGCCTGACTACATTGTGATATAAAGTTAGGTAAAGGGGGGATAATACTATAGGGTTGTTTTTCAGGCATCGGCCTAGGCCCCTTAGTTCCAATAAAGGAAAAACTTAATGCTTCAGCACCAAGACATTGTGTACAATTGAATGAGTACACTTTGGGTTTGGCTCTTTTCTGAAGAAGCATGACTGTGTCCCAGTAAACAAAGCAAGATCAATAAAGACATGGTGGGTAGAGGGGGAATTTGACAGGCCAACACAGAGCCCTCACCTCAATCCCAAACAATACCTTTGGGGTAAAGTAGAACAGAGATTGTGAGCCAGACCCTCTTCTCCAACATCAATGTTTGACCCCACAAATGATGAATGGATGAATTGGCAAAGGGGGTAAGAGTTCTCCTTGGGTAAATCACCATTACTAGTATTTGGAGCTTCCATTAGCACATGATGAATGGGCAAAAATTCCCTCAGACACCTTCAAAATCTTGTATAAAGTATTTATAGGGAAGCAACTTATTATTAAAGGGGTATTCCAGGATTTTTTTTTATTTGACTGTGCTACAGGGGCTGGAAAGTTAGTGCAGTTTATAATATAGTGTCTGTACCTGTGTTTAATGGCTGGTCTGCAATTCTAATGTGATCTATGCCCGAAAGTTCATTTTTAACAAAATGAGTGTCATCTCAGCTTTTCCCAGGTTACAGTGCAGCCCAAGCCATTACATCACTAATCAGGTGCAAAGGGAGTCTGGCTGTGCTTCAATGGGCAAACACTGGGTGGGGAGGGGAGATCATTCTGCACATAGCTACAGGGAATTGTCACATGTGTGTTGCCATAGGTGGGGTGACTGATGTGTGGGAAGGAGAGAAGAGACCTCACACTTACAAACAAGGGATCCTGGGACTTGTAGTTGGAGGGAGTTCTAAAAGGAAATAGCCATTTCACAAAAAGAAAGCAGCATTATTTTAAACTCACAACACTGCAGTTTAGCCCCAGGACAAGCACAGATCCTTCCTAAGCATTTCCATTACTGTCGGGCAGGTAAGAACTAAAATCGCCTTATGGTGGATAACCCCTTTATTGCCTAGGATGGGTATGGAATGTAAAAGAAAAAAAAAAGAAATAGCTCCTGTAGGTGTAATGTAGAGGTGTCTTTATGTCCATATAATGTATATATCAACATATCGAAATAAACTTCATCCTTGCATTCTACCTCTGGTGTACAGAATTCTTCTTGTCTGTACACCGTGCCCTAGATAAATCCCCCCTGTGTGGCCGCTACTTCTTAATTTTCTGTTAACTCCGTGGGATATTTTTCATCCCAACCTCGATGTCAAACACAAATATCTGGATTGCTCGGCGAGTTCCTTTGGATTCTTAACACACCAACTGTTCCCCACTAAATGACTAAACAAGTCCACGTCTAAATTCTTAGACATCGACAGCGGTGAGGCACAGCTGTGTCACCGTAAAAAGATGTTATTAATATTCAGGACTTTATCGCGAGTTTCATCTCTTAAGGAGCGAGGTAGAAAACAAAGAAAAAAAACAGCATGACATCTATCACTCAATTATTCAAAATAGAAATTCTCTTTCATTTGTATTAGCGCCTGCAGCCGCTCCGGCGGATCACAAGTTATTGTAAACGCGGGTTAAAATTCACATAAACCGCCACGTCACGTCTCCGATGGCGAATATAAAGCAGGGCCGAGGAGGCAGCTGGCTCGGTAACAAGGAGGAAAAATAAGTCGCACCTGAGAAATTATAATTTGTGACTTCAAACATATTTTGCTTTAGGCCGGACATTTAAGGGTTCGTTCTGGGGGGAACATGCAAACCTGTCACTCTCACATAAAACAATCGCATTCCTTTGAAAAAAATAACCCCAGAGGACAGAGGCGCCGCATAAAAGAGGTTATTGTCCATCTCACACATGAACGACTTTCTGGAAATATTTTTCTTAGAGAGGGTTTTCAAACTCAATTCAATACCTGACTCCCGGAACTGTAAAATGAAGGTGGATTACTGAAGGCTATATGGTTCCCTATATGGTGCTACAGAGATATTTGAGTTTGCAAAGAAAGCCTCTTATGTTATCACAACGCAGCTGACAATGTTTCCGAGCAGAGAGTTTTCTCTAACACTTATTGTCTGTTCTGTAACTAAAACAGAAACAATATTGTACACTACATCTTACTGGAGGCTGCGGCTGCTTATCTGGGGCATCATATTGGAAAAGTAAGTGCAGTCAGGTATAAAACCTCTCCTACACATTCTAGGTCTATGTTCTTTACCACACTTTTACATAGGGGCAGTCTTATAGTAGTAATAATAATTCTATAAATAATAATAACAATTCTAATAATAATAATATATTTTTTTTATTATTATTATTAAAAAATTAATAACAATACTACTACTACTACTACTACTACTACTACTACTACTACTACTACCACAAGTACTACTACTACTAATAATAATAAAAATATTTATTTATATAGCCTTAGCAGATTCTACATCACTTTACAACTTACGGGGGTACAAATAAAGAAGAGTATCAGACATTATGATATTACACACTCGAGAGAGCTAACAGACTATTAAGAATGGGGTTGAGACAAAAGTGGTAGTTATATTTTAGCATATAGGTGGCAGTATTATAATATTTATTCTTGCTCATAGGGGTCAGTATTATAATGCTTGTATTTTTATACATAGAGGGCAGTATTATACTAGTTATATTCTTGTATATAGGAGCAGTATTAGGGTAGGTATATTCTTGTATATAGGAGCAGTATTATAGTAGTTATATTCTTGTATATAGGAGCAGTATTATAGTAGTTATATTCTTGTACATGGATGGCAGTGTTAAAGCAGTTATATTCCTGTACATTGGAGGCAGTATTATAGTAGTTATATTCTTGTATATAGGAGCAGTATTATAGTAGGTATATTCTTGTACAGAGGAGCAGTATTATAGTAGTTATATTCTTGTACAAAGGAGCAGTATTATAGTAGTTATATTCTTGTATATAGGAGCAGTATTATAGTAGTTATATTCTTGTATATAGGAGCAGTATTATAGTAGTTATATTCTTGTATATAGGAGCAGTATTATAGTAGTTATATTCTTGTACATGGATGGCAGTGTTAAAGCAGTTATATTCCTGTACATTGGAGGCAGTATTATAGTAGTTATATTCTTGTATTTAGGAGCAGTATTATAGTAGGTATATTCTTGTACAGAGGAGCAGTATTATAGTAGTTATATTCTTGTATATAGGAGCAGTATTATAGTAGTTATATTCTCGTACAGAGGAGCAGTATTATAGTAGTTGTATTCTTGTACAGAGGAGCAGTATTATAGTAGTTATATTCTTGCACAGAGGAGCAGTATTATAGTAGTTATATTCTTGTATATAGGAGCAGTATTATAGTAGTTATATTCTTGTACATAGATGGCAGTGTTAAAGCAGTTATATTCCTGTACATTGGAGGTAGTATTATAGTAGTTATATTCTTGTATATAGGGAGCAGTATTATAGTAGTTATATTCTTGTATATAGGAGCAGTATTATAGTAGTTATATTCTGGTATATAGGAGCAGTATTCAAGTAGTTATATTCTTGTACATGGATGGCAGTGTTAAAGCAGTTATATTCCTGTACATTGGAGGCAGTATTATAGTAGTTATTTTCTTGTATATAGGAGCAGTATTATAGTAGTTATATTCTTGTACAGAGGAGCAGTATTATAGTAGTTATATTCTTGTACAGAGGAGCAGTATTATAGTAGATATAGGAGCAGTATTATAGTAGTTATATTCTCGTACAGAGGAGCAGTATTATAGTAGTTATATTCTTGTACAGAGGAGCAGTATTATAGTAGTTATATTCTTGTACAGAGGAGCAGTATTATAGTAGTTATATTCTTGTATATAGGAGCAGTATTATAGTAGTTATATTCTTGTATATAGATGGCAGTGTTAAAGCAGTTATATTCCTGTACATTGGAGGCAGTATTATAGTAGTTATATTCTTGTATATAGGAGCAGTATTATAGTAATTATATTCTCGTACAGAGGAGCAGTATTATAGTAGTTATATTCTTGTACAGAGGAGCAGTATTATAGTAGTTATATTCTTGTACAGAGGAGCAGTATTATAGTAGTCATATTCTCGTACAGAGGAGCAGTATTATAGTAGTTATATTCTTGTACAGAGGAGCAGTATTATAGTAGTTATATTCTTGTACAGAGGAGCAGTATTATAGTAGTTATATTCTTGTATATAGGAGCAGTATTATAGTAGTTATATTCTTGTATATAGATGGCAGTGTTAAAGCAGTTATATTCCTGTACATTGGAGGCAGTATTATAGTAGTTATATTCTTGTATATAGGAGCAGTATTATAGTAGTTATATTCTCGTACAGAGGAGCAGTATTATAGTAGTTAAATTCTTGTACAGAGGAGCAGTATTATAGTAGTTATATTCTTGTACAGAGGAGCAGTATTATAGTAGTTATATTCTCGTACAGAGGAGCAGTATTATAGTAGTTATATTCTTGTGCAGAGGAGCAGTATTATAGTAGTTATATTCTTGTACAGAGGAGCAGTATTATAGTAGTTATATTCTTATACAGAGGAGCAGTATTATAGTAGTTATAGTCTTGAACATAGGGGACAGTATTATTGTTGCTATTTCCTTGTACATAGGAGCAGTATTTTAGTAGGTATATTCTTGTATATAGGAGGCAGTATTGTAGTAGTTATATTCTTGTATATAGGAACAGTATTATAGAAGTTATAGTGTTGTACATAGAACTAATATTGTAGTAGTTATATTCCTGTGCATACGGTAGGAGGCATTATTATAGCTGTTATATTCCTGTGCATCGTGGTAGTGTTATAGTTGGTATATTCCTATACAGAGTAGGCAATATTATGGTAGTTTATTTTTGTGCATAGGGAAGAGCATATAGTTAAATTCTAGTTTTATAGGGCGCAGTATTACAGTATAACAGTTATATTCTTGTACATAGATGGAAGTATTTTAATAGTTAGATTCTAGTTGCATAGGGTGCAGAATTATAGTGTAACAGTTATATTATTATAAATTGAGGGCAGTATTGTAGTAGTTCTACTGTTGTACATAGGTGGTAGTATTATAAGGTGACAGTTTATTTGTAATCTGCTCCTTCAGTCATATACGATTACAGCGGGCTGCCGTAATTGTGACGTCACGAAGGGCTTGGCCCTGACGTCACGACCACTGCTGTCGGAACCAAGTGTTTGTTTAGAATGCTGAGTGCTGCGGGAGATCACAGGGACCCCTGCAATCAGACATCTTATCCCCTATCCAATGGATGTCTAGCAGCAGAATACACCTTTAGGTACCAACCCTAGCTAGGCTTTCTCTGTCCATATCTACAATTGCAGCCATTTGGAGTACCACTGTGGTATTTAGTCCCTCGAATATGAAAAAAATGGCTCATATGAACTAAACAAGAGACCAAAAAGCTATGTTTTAATAACAGTGGGTGAAAAATTGCAAGAAGCAATAGATAAAGATCCCCAGGGTTTTCCTGTCTGCTTTCTATTAATGACCATTATTCCATTTTATCCTGGGTTTGATCATTTGTAGACAGAAAAGAAACAATTTTCTGGCAAAGATTTACTTAAGCAATTTTCAGCTTTAGCGTTAACTGGACCAGTCAATACAGGTCAATGCCTAAAGCTTTGTTTGCAAACCGATAAATGATACAGAAGTCTCGAGCTGCAGTCAGCACGGCTCTATGAATTCTGCACATACAGACTTCAGCGCGTCTGCATGGAATTGATGTTTTCTTGATTGTTTTTTTTTTCTTCCCCAGCCAAACATATTGTATTGTCACTCCATACTGCATCTTACATAGAAACATCTATACAGCATATATCTATACAGCACACATTATTTGGCGATCCTGCTGAGCGAGAGCCTGGATGAATAGAGGAACATTCTGCTCAGATTAAATATTAAAGATAATCTATTGAATGGCTCTGTATATTAAGGTGTAGACCACAGAGGGGAGGCTTGGAAATGTTTTATAACTCAGTTTGGTTTAAATGATGCCAAGGCAACCTATGGTTTTCCATCTGTTGAGAAAACACAAGACTTTATACAGTAGAAAGCACTATGAACATATGTATGATAGGTTTAAAGGAGACATCCAGTCAAAAGTGGTTAAAAAAACAACCTAAATAAGTTATATATAAGCTCACCATGACTCCTCAAAGCATCCCAGCTGATTTGTTTCAAAATCAGACCCGCATAGCCCCCATAAAGACCCTTTGAAAATCCTGCTGAGTGAGCAAAAAACTCCACACACTGGGCTTGTTTCCTGTGTGAGCTTCAGGGAGGGGCTGCTGAGAGAGTCAGCAGGGAGGGGTGTGTGTTGCCCTCCAGCCAATCAAACATGGCATTCTGAAGCTGTCAGCTCTCTGAGCTGGGGATAAGAGAGTGTGAAGTGTTGTCTATGGTAGACACTAGCCATCAGTGTGGTAACATCTCCTGGACTTTCTGCCTGGAGGAAAAGCTGAGAGAAACAGGGTATGTGCTTAGCAAAGATTACACTTCACATTGCAAAGTTATATAACTTTATCATGTGCAGCTATATAAAAGTCATTTAATTTGGTTGGAGTTCTCCTTTAAGTCTATTAAGTATTTATTTGCTAGGACTCTGTTCTCATCAAGATTCTTATTTCCATTCTAGGAGCAGACAGCCAAAAACAATAGACTGATGGATGCATCATATGATGTATGCCAACAGCACTGACATTGGGTTTGTCATATTCCTTGGTAAAGTCCTTCTGCTTCTGATAAAAATGTTCTCCTCTGTTGTCTTATTAGCTCAACTTTCTGTCTGGTCTACATCTTGTAATGGTCTTCATGTTCCTGCTGTACACTCTAGCCAGGACTTCATCAAACTCTTATCTCTTACCACTATGAGGGGTAAGATAGAGGCTCATGTGAGTGTAATAGGTGGGGTTTTATTTTTTTGTTTTGAACTTTATTCCAGTGCAGGGCTATCATCCAATTGTGGATTAGGTGTTTAGGGAAGGTACATAAGTAGGCAGGGAAAGGGGTTCTGTGTGAGAGCTAGGTTGCATTTCTCCCTGTCCCAACATAACATCTTCATTGTTGTAAAAACACAATTCATGACTTATAGCTATGCTTGCATTAGTTTCTTTTTTTATTACTTATATGTTCAATAAAAAGCATTTGACAATTAATTCCCAGCTAGAGTGTATAATAGGAACAGGAAGCCAATTACATGATGTACATGAGACAGGGAGCTGGACTAATGAAGACAACAGAGCAGACCACTTAAATTAAGAGTAGAAGGAAAGACCACACAAAGGTAGTAAAATAACTGTTATGTGTTCAAAATAAGTTTAATTAGTTTGCATTTTATTCCATTTAATATCTGCCATCACTTTATGATTGATAGGGATCTGGGACAAAGGGCTGATTTAGGACAATGTTCCCATCACAGCTTTACCATGTACAGCAACCACCGGCCCTGATCAGCAGGTGATGGCGCATCCTAGCAATATTCCATCACTTTGAAATACGAGATTGCCCCTGTAAATTACACCGTAATCATCTTTAATGCTAATGTATGTTTGCTGAGTGATTGCCTTTTTCCTGTCTCACGATCTGAGCGGGAGTGGATCTGGAAGTCTGACTTGAGCATAATACCCATGAATCCAATGCTCTGTTTGGAACTTTATGTTTTCGACATGACATTTACCGCCCACCACACAATTAAATGTTGCCATGTACATCAACCACCGAGGCTGATTTACCGCCAAAAAAAAACAAAAAAAACCTCACAAATTATATTTCATTCTGTTTGGGACAAGCACCCTAAATATTACCTCAATTTGCCGAGGCTGAAAAGTGTTTGCTTATTGCAAGAGGCAATCAAATACAATTAGCGCCATTCAATGGCTTTCATTACTGATTATGGAAAAGCAAATAAGGCTCCATTCAAGTGTTTTTCGCTCTTAATGTTTTATACATGAATACACGTATGATTCCAACTTCCTTTCATTTCATTACTCATAGCTTTTTAAAGTAAGTACTCCCTTTGTCTCATATAGTGGAAATCCGGAGATGGTAATGATTCAGAGATTTCAATTATCTCTTGTGATTTAAAGACCAAATTCTTGGAAGCCTTGCGTTGGGTCTTAATGGCTGCCTCTGCTGTGTGGACAATAGGCCCATCTTAGAGGATTGTTCCAGGACACACCATAGGTTTCAGCCCATAATGGTACTGTCTTTACAGATGATAGTCTTCAGCTAAAAAAAAAACTAGCTGAGAACATCTGCTACTTCTCTTCATGTCTCCAAAATGACTGCTTCACCAGATATATGATAGGGGGATAGGCATGGGATAGGCATAAGGCTGTCCTTCATGCAGTATAAGATAGGATCTGGGACTATTCATAGTATTCACAATATTTGACAGACTAGATGGGTCAAATGGTTGTTACATGGCAAGATATTCTATGTTACTATGAGACTGGGAAAGCTGGAGGAGTACTGTGAGCCCTGCACTGTGTACTGCCAACCATCCAGCTTTTCCAGTTTTCTAAAGAGAATATCTGTCTGGTAAAACAACCATATCAGTGCTCTTCAGGTGACTGGGAAAGCTAAGTGGCACACTGTGGGTCACCAAGATTTTCAAGTCTCCTGAAGCTCCAAGAGGGATAGGCTGTAGTGTTGAGCGAAATGTGAAATGCGAATTATTATTGCGAATATAGAGATATATATTAATAATGACGATTATTCTTTTTTTTTTCTTCACAGTACACATCACAACAACTATGTATACTGTGTAAAAAAAAAAAAGTGATCATCTCTCCCAGCTTTCAGCTTGTGGTCCAAAGAAGGCTCCAATATTATTTACTGTGTGAGTCGGTGTGGAGCACAAATATTTCGTAAAAGCGAATATGCAAATATTCGCAAATATAGGCACTTTCAGAGGACACTGATCCCTCCCTTCTTTTATTTTTTTCAGATTCAAGATTTTTATTTTGCAAGGATAAGAACAATACATAACAAAACAAAACACTGTAGTACAGCACAGTGAAGAAGCTACTCAGTAAACAAGTCAACATGGTCACATCCCTCCCTTCTTTTAGCTTTAAATAGGGTAGGTTAGTTTAGCAGATAGGTTTTAGTGTAGGGTATAGTGGTAGTTAGTTGAAAGATATAATCGCGCATGCGCACTATATGAATTTCATTATGATTTTTGCATGGAAGAAAAAAGTGAATGAACATAACGAATATGCGAATTTCGCGAACATAGGACGAATATTCGTCCATTTATTCGCAAAATATCGCAAATTTGAATATGGTCCCTGCCGTTTATCACTAATAGGCTGCTCATTCCACCTATACTTCTAACTGCAGCAGCTCTGCCCCCAAACTTCTCACAGCTTGCCATAAATCTTCTCTCCCCCACCTCCCTGTCCCCTTTTCCTGCCCCAGTACTAACTATTCTCTGCATTTTCTTGTCAGACAGTTAAATCATACTTATCAATGATGCTGGTCTGGGGGCAGGATGTTTAAAACTCATGCACAATCTCTGGAGCTTGAGACTTGTATGGGACTTCCGGTATATCTCCTAATCACTTTACTCTCGGGCTGCAGAGACTGCCCGGGAGTTTTAAACATCCTGTTGACGAACCAATGTCATCCTGCTGCTGAACCAAGTATGATTTAACTATCCGGGATCTGCTGTTTTACTCTTTGGCTGAAGACATTGTTGGTATCAGGACATCCCTAAATGCTACTATATTTTTATTTGACATCTATGAAACATGTGGACCAAGTTTAATCGAGATTTTTCCAGCTGTTTGGAACTCATCCTGGAACATACATACACATATTTAGTTTTTTGTATACATATTATATATGAAGAACAGGAGAGGGAAATGTTAAGTATAAATGATGAGTTGTTTGTGTGTATTGGTGGTGGGTCTGTAATTTTAGCGGAATATTTCAAAATGGGTCTCAAAAAAAGCTGAAATTTAGTAAACAAGGGAACATTTCAAAATCTCCAAGATAATTTTTCACAGATGACAAGGAAGAGCCATCTCGGGCTGACAGGTAAAAGATGAAGCCGTCATTCATGATCAGCGGTTATTCCTCCACTCTGTTGTGATGTTTTTAACAGAGGAACATGTTATTTAAAGATTCTGTTCTCCGATTGCAGTATTATTTTATTTTCTATAGCATTCTTTTTTTCTTTTTTACATTGATTTTTCAGAATTTTTCAAGATTTCCTCAGACATCATCACATACAATGTGAAAATACAATGTCCTTTAATAAGAAAGGACACATGCAAAAACATAGAAATACTAGTATATTTAAAGGGGATGACCAGGATAAAAAAAAAAAAAAGAAAAAACACAGAAGGCTGACCATAGAAGAAGATTGCCTTGATCACAACATCTAAAGGGTTAATGATGGACATCAGTGGGATCACTGATACCTTGCTTTATTGGCAGGTCCCTGGCCGCTGATATGGAACCCATTTTGCATGAAGTGATCACAGCTCTTGTGCTTGCTTCATTTACAGGATGTAAATGTAAGTACTGGTGCATTTAAAGGTTAAACTAAACTGCAGTGTGAACCCAGTCTTATACTGTACATGGAACAGGATACGTGAAAAATAAAGGAACCCTTTCTCGCCAGCACTGCTCGGACTGATGATTGAAGAGTAGGACCAAATGTATGATATAACAATCTTTTATTGAGACACATACATCTGAGGGTTTCTAGGACAAGACACATTTCGGGAACGAGCCCTCCCTTTCAATTGTGGACTTATGCAGTCACCCCACACCATTACTGACCCACTGCCAAACCGGTCATGCTGGAGGATGTTGCAGGCAGCAGAACATTCTTCACGGCGTCTCCGGACTCTGTCACGTCTGTCACATGTGATCAGTGTGAACCTGCTTTCATCTGTGAAGAGCACAGGGTACCAGTGGCAAATTTGCCAATCTCGGTGTTCTCTGGCAAATGCCAAACGTCCTGCATGGTGTTGGGCTGTAAGCACAACCCCCACCTGTGGACGTCGGGCGCTAATACTACCCTCATGGAGTCTGTTTCTGACCGTTTGAGTGGACACACATTTTGTGGCCTGCTGGAGGTCATTTTGCAGGGCTCTGGTAGTGCTTCTCCTGCTCCTCCTTGCACAAAGGCAGAGGTAGCAGTCCTGCAGCTGGGTTGTTGCCCTCCTACGGACTCCTCCGCATCTCCTGATGTACTGGCCTGTCTCCTGGTAGGACCTCCATGCTTTGGATACTACGCTGACATACACAGCAAACCTTCTTGCCACAGCTCACATTGATGTGCCATCCTGGATGAGCTGTACTACCTGAACCACTTGTGCGGGTTGTAGACTCCGTCTCATGCTACCACTAGAGTGAAAGCGCGGCCAACATTCAAAAGTGACCAAAACATCAGCCAGGAAGCATAGGAACTGAGAAGTGGTCTGTGGTAACCACCTGCAGAACCACTCCTTTATTGGGGGTGCCTTGCCTATAATTTCCACCTGTTGTCTGTTCCATTTGCACAACAACATGTGAAGCTGATTGTCAATCAGTGTTGCTTCCTGAGTGGACAGTGTGATTTCACAGAAGTGTGATTGACTTGGAGTTACATTGTGTTGTTTAAGCGTTCCCTTTATTTTTTTTTAGCGCAATCTAAGTTGTTATATAGAAGTAATATGTAAAAGCTCCATTTATGCGGATTCTAAAGATAACCATGAAACTAAGGGTTAATATGTTCCATGCAAGTGACAAAGTATTTATCTTAAATGGGCATTGTCTGAATCAAAAACATTTTTATATATTATACATCTTGGGAAAACACTAACCTTTCTATCAGCTTCATAAATAAATGATATCTCCTTTTTATCCATGTCTTCTAAAAAAAGGCCACCAGGGGTCCCCATACCATCCAGAACATAATCCTGTCCGGCTGTAGCATCAACTTTGTCCAAGCTGAAGCACAGGCTGAGACAAAGTCCAGAAAGTGAGGGTGAGACTAGCACTCCTCTGTGCTCACTCCTGTCCTATCAGACTGCAGCATGAAAACAGAGAGGAGGGGGTTACAGAGCAGCCTGCAAGTGAATGCATGGAGAGTGAGGACGGGCTCAGTGCTTGCCTCGGACATGTGTGAGCTGCAGAAAAGAGGGATTTGTGAGCCAAATACAGAAGATAGACACATTAAAACATGTAAAGCATCTGTATGACCTACTGAGTAAAATATACAAGTATTATTTTTTTTCTGTGACATGGCAGGAAGGCTTCAGTGTCATCTCACAAATAATGTGACCCCTATAGATTAAAAATATGTATTACTTTCTCTTTATGTATATCTATGAGTAAAGCCTGAGAAGTACCAAAATGCGTTAAATGTTGTCTACATAAAGAAGTCATTTTATAGAAATCCATCCTGGAATCTCTCTTGCTTCTTTACCCACCTTAATGATAGCAGAATAGTAATGGACAGTTATCAATTTAGTAATACAGAAGAACAGTAGAAGAGCACGGCAGAATTTCAAGAGAAGAGGCTATTGTACATGTGTGACTATCTACACTGGGCACATTAGGCAGATATTCTGAAATGGTATAAAATGAATATAAATTGTATAAAGAGCAATATCCAGAAGCAAGAAATTTATTTATTTTTTTTTTTTTTTATTTTTTTTTAGCCCTATTTACTAATTATTATCTAAATCTAACTGGAAAACATAATATTTAATCCTGGGATGAATTTTTTATTTTAGATTTTTCCCATGGAGCGTGCACTCTCTCTTTTTCCCGTATATTGGTCCCTAAGGATCGCAGGAATTACATCCAGACGGTTGTTCCCTATAGGAAGCGTTTTTATACTAAACATCTGTTACACTTAATTGAATGACACTTGGAGGCGAAGACAAGCCAAATTTACATGGGGACAGCTTGGTTAACAAGCCCGCGAATTAAAACCCATTTCCATAGGAGCGACGGTTACCTAACACGGCGCCGGAGCGCGTTTTGTCATTTCCCATCGATCCCTGGACATTTTAATCATTACGGCAAATAACACAAAGGCATCATTCAGATACTTGTGAATTGACTCAAATCATCCATACAGTGATAGCCTATTGATCGGCTGTAAGAAAACACATGGCATGAAGAAGATTGTTTTCTGTTTTGTTCATGGTATATTAGGCCGTACACACTGTAAATAATCCAAGTAGCATATTCCCGGCTTGTAACTCATGTAAATTGCCTGGAAACTTAAACAAGAGTTTGAAATATTTGACACCTTTCTTCTAGATGGCTTGGCCACAAACCATCGCACATTTTTCAGTATTTTATTGCATTGTATAATGTAATGTATTTTGTGTTATGTAAATCCACCAATTCATTGTGCAAATATTCACCCATTATGCCAGGTACAAATGCCAATAGGCATTGAAATGCTGTGCTTTCCTGTATTCGGAAAGGACAAAACAGAAGAATACTATAGGGCATCTGTTCCCAACCTGGAGTACCAGTACCCCTAGGGTTACTTAGCAGTTCTCTATAGGGTTAAATAGTTACATAGTTAGTACGGTTGAAAAAAGATATATGTCCATCAAGTTCAACATAGGAATTGAAGGGAAGGGGTAAAAAAAAATAATCATTGTTATTTTTCTACTGCTTTAAAAGTGGCAGTGGCCCATGTTGCCAGATCTTAGAGTGGCAGAGGATCAATTTAAGAGAAATGAGCAGTGGATGCTGGGACTAGGTGACGTCACTACACGAGGATGACTGAGAAAATGTGCGGGCACTGCGTCAGCTTCCATGATCCACTCCTCCTCTTGAGATCTACTGCTATGGGATATAGCAGTAGGTCCTTGAAGTGGAGCAATATTGCAGGGTAGTAAGGTAGGCCTACAACAATAAAGGGGCAGTGTTGGGGCCTACAACTAAATGGGGGAACTGTAGTGGCTTACAACTAAATGGGGGCACAGAGGGTGCATACAACTAAATGGGGGCAGTATGGGGGTCTTCAACTATATGAGGGCGGTGTGGTGGTCTACATTTATGTAGTGTAGGGGCCTACAATAATGTGGGGAAAATGGAGTGGCCCACAACTGTACAGGGACACAGAGGGGGCATACGACTTTTATATTGGAGGTACAGAGGGGGCATACAAATATATGGGGGCAGAGTGGGGTGCATTTAACTATATGGGGGTGGCAAGGGGCTTACAACTATATGGGGTACTACTAAGGGGTACTTGGGCATTGTTTCTCAACCAGTGTGCCTCCAGTTGTTGCAAAACTACAACTTCTAGCATGCCCAGACAGCCGTTGGCTGGAGGCAAACTGGTGGGAGAACAATGCTTCAGGATCTTCATTGCGATATCCTGTCCAGACTCTACTGTAGTAACATGTATTTTTATGTAGCCCACGTTATAGTGTTTTCTTTGGACTTTCATAATAATGGCTCATTCACACTATGGAATTTCCACCACAGAGATATACTAGCCAGAGGATACGTCTAAAAACGCCCACCGCCTATACAAGCTGACACTAGGACCACTTAGAAATGTGCCAGCTCAGTAGATTTACTTCTGTAGGAAATTTGATTCTGTAGGGTATCCACTATCTAGCATTTACAAGTTAAAAACCTAAAAATGTATTAGAACCTTTTGTATACAAAGAATTGTAGTTCCCTGGGTTCTGAAGCATTTTGAGAAGCATAGCTCTTATAGCTCATAGCACATATTGATTTTCATTTCATACTTTAAGATGTTTTACTCAAGTTTTGTTTCTAAACCATGGATGGTGGATAAACTACATAATTAGTTGTATCATCCTTTGCTGAATGAACGGCACTTATTTTCCAGATAATCGGTCCGTGTTCTGTATATGGACATTAATAGGGTTGTCAGGGGAAAACAAATATCTTCTGCAAGGCTGGTGACATATCTAGGGTGGGGAAACATTGCAACCTACTGCCTGCCCCAAGCCTCTTTTCCTACCTACTTGGACAATCCGTCCAACACTGTGCCCCCCAGGTGGGTGATGGTCCCTACACTGGATTATATGCAGAAGCACCAGCGTATAGTTGGAATAGTCAGACAATCCAGGTTAATAACACATAAGCAGATTAGGTACAAAATCACAAAGGCAACCATAAGCTATAGGTCAAAGCTAGAGAGTAGCATGGTACAAAATCAAAAGGTATATGCAGCATTAAGAAACAGGCAATTGACCAAACCTACACAGTGGTATAGTGCTATATCACCAGGAAAGGCAACATCAGAAACAGGCAGAAGGTCAGAAGATATTCATTCACTGGGAATACAGAAATGCTGGTGATGGGAAAAACCTCTATCATGGGCATTGTCTTCATAGGGAGCAGGGGGGTTAAATATCCTGTCATGGGGGGGGGGGGGGGGGTATCGGTGCCAGATCTGATTGCTGTGGTTCTCACCCTTACTCATTGGACAGGTCAGGAACCTAACGAAGACCATGTAGAATCCAGGACAGGGGAGGATGTTACAGCTGGAGGTATTATTAAAATAATATGTAATCTATACTTTCCTGTTCTGGTCTTCAAGAGCTGTCAAGCCAACACTCCTGGCCCTCTGCTGTTCACCACTTCTTCCTTGTATGTGTGACAGGCCAACCCCACAGTAGCTGCCCTGCTCATGTAAATACATCAGTATCCTAACTCATTCATTGTTTGGCTTAGTGGGGCAGTTCCTGTGGGGTTGGCACATCACAGAAACCACTACGAAGCAACCAGGAGCGGAAATGTCAGCACAACAGCTGCAGGGGACTGGCAGAAATGAGTATACCTTGTTTATTGTTATTGTGCTTTTCAGGACACTCCCTTTAAGTCCTGAACAGGGGACCTGTATATCATCTCATTTTATTTGATCCGATGTTGAACAACTCCTTTAAAACTAGCACTTCCATAGATGATTACTTTCTATGCTAAATAGATATATCATTAAGGTTATGTTTTCCCTATAAATATCCTTCTTAAGACAAAATAAAACTATCTCATAAAAATTGAATTTCTCGTTTAATGGAGTAATTGTAACAATATATGGAGGTATTCAGTTCTATAAAACCATGATTTATAAGGCACTTGCTTTCAGCCCATAGCCCATAGATTAACTAATAAGACCAGCAATCAATTGGGGTATGGAAGACTGGAGAAGATAGCAATTGGAATTCATTATAAAAAAAATAAAACACTTTAATTATACCGAAACTTATTGTCTGGTTACAAATTGCTATTAGTTTCGCTCTGGAAAATAAATTCAATTTACACAAACATAAAGAGAAAACAAAGGAGGACTGTGAGATTCTGTCCAGGAGATTCCTTTCATGCAGTGAAGCTTCTTTCCTGCTTTGAGTAACTTCCCTAGAAATTCATAAGTTATTTGCCCCCATCGCCAAACTTTTGAGAAGCAAGTAAGAAGTTAATTAGCACTGTTGAGCTCACAGCTAGTTAACTCCTGGGGGGGGGGGGGACATTTACAAGAAGAGGTCCGGACGAGATAGTAGTTATCCCTCTCTTCGCTGTATACATTATTCAGCCATATAGATGGCTATATAATGTATACACCCCCTCAAGAAGTTCATTAGCTTATTAACCCATTTATTTCTGGGTTGAGCTTTTCTCGCAGCTGTCAGCTGCAAGCACAGCTCAGCCCCAACTTTGCCAGTTTGCATGAGCTGAACCTGGCAATGTTTGAAAGTTCAGCAAGCCGCGAACCTACCAAAGTACGGATTGAATCCAGGTTCAGGGGGCTCATCTTGCTCAACTTTATCCCTTATCCTTGCCCTCACTATCTGCCATTGGCTGTCCAGGCATGCTAGGAGTTGTAGTTTTGCAACAGCTGGAGGCACACTGTTTGGGAAACAATGGTCTAAACCATGGAGGAAATTGTTCTTTGAGTCTACAAAACTGTCTGTATTGCTTGGATAGCAAGGGTAAGCTATTAAAAGATTGGAACCATGGGACTTTCACCAACTGAGATGTAACCCTTACACAGTGATCACCTGAAATCCAGCACCCCATTAATATGCCGGTCCCAGAGGTGTTTCGGGCACCTCAAGTTCCTTCAGCAAAGGAGACCAAGAGAATGATGTAGGAGAGCAGCTCCAGAGCCCAAACGCTACTACAATGAGTTACACGATCACCTACCATTTCCTCACACAGACCATTAAAAATGGTCCCCTCCAACTCAATAGTGTCAAAGACCTACTCTGCCTAACCCACTTCTCTTCCTTTTGTGAACTACAGGGCACAAATTCTCTATTAGTGTCAATGCATGTCATAGAGCCAGGACTTAACCTCTGTTTAGTTGAATTGTTGCAATACTTCAAACCTCCAGTAGAGGGTCACAGCCCTATTCACAGGATTATCCTGCCAAAATAAGGAGTATCGGTAAATATTCTACTCTATAAAACAAAGTAGAGACCCATTCTCTGTTTAGATGAATTCCTGCAATACTCTATTTCTCCTGTAGTGGCCACTGCAGGGGAAATGAACAGCTGAAACCAAACAGCTAGTTTTACTAAAGGTCTCGACCCACAATGATCAGCTGATCAATTTGGTGCCCCTCCTATTGAACAGGTTGACTGTGATTATACAACCTCCACATGTTTACAGTATATACAGCATATATTAGTATCCTTCGCTCCAATACAGTAACCACCAGTTGTTGGCACAGCTGCTGTTTATCAGGTTGTTTTGTAAATGTACTTAATCCAAAATCAATCGCACTGAAATAATGGCAGAAAAAAGAGAGTCAGTGGGACAGAGTATGCAGCAAACCTTCTTTGGAGAGTGTTCTGTACTGTTTATTGCAATACAATGGTGTCTGGAGTGTTTATGATATACAATGGGAGGAATATAAAAGTATTTCTTTAAATAGATGCTAAAGGGATTTGGTAGATGTGTCACTGCAGCTGGAGCGTAGCACAGTGTAGAATACACTTCAAAGGACTGTAACTAAGTAACTGGAGAGAACGCTTTAATATTAAAGAACTGTAGGAGATACAAATGATTAACTCCTTGCAGCTACGGGAGAGGGAAATATCATGGTTTTCTCCATTTCCTGATACATTTTGTACATAATTCAGAGTGTGATTGGTCTAATAACAAGATGATGATGAAATGATGATTAGATAGATAGATATGAGATAGATAGATAGATAGATATTATGGATAGATATTTGATAGATAGATATGAAAAAGATAGATAAATAGATAGACATGAGATAGATAGATATGAGATAGATAGATATGAGATAGATAGATAGATATGAGATAGATAGATAGGAGATAGATAGATAGATAGATAGATAGATAGATAGATATGAGATAGATAGATAGATATAGATATGAGATGGATAAATAGATAGATAGATAGATAATTAGATACATATGAGATAGATAGATAGATAGATATGAGATAGATAGATAAATAGAAACATATAAGACGATAGATAGATAGATAGATAGATATCCAAACAAGAGAATAAAAAGCAGCACTCCTGCAAGGGTGGTCAGTAGATAATTCGGGTGCATGCAGGTACAGGGTTCTGGTTTCAAAGTCCCCAAGTCAATACAAAAATCGGAAAATCACCGTTGCACTCACAAATGAAGTTTGGAAAAAAATTGAAGATGTAGTTTTATTCCATCACAGACAGGCAACATTTCTCAATGTGCAATAGTGCAGCCGAAACGTTGCCTGTCTGTGATGGAATAAAACTACATCTTCATTTTTTCCAAACTTCATTTGTGAGTGCAGCGGTGATTTTACAATGTATTTATTTTTTTAAGATAGACACCTTATAAACACATTAGGCCGGTGGGTCAGAGTACAATAAATGTGGTGCCGATACTGTAGAATGTCATAAGAACAGGGTAGCATGACACCAGCCCCTACATCTCTACATTTGTGTTTATATGTATAACAGGGAACATAAATTTGGCATAAGGCTGATGTATCTATATGTGAAGGTATAAAGGCACACTCACACTGTGTTGATTTTCATAATACATTTTAAAACATATTCTTTATGACCCACACCTGCAAAGGTGTTTGTACCATAGTGGTGGACCATACAAATGCTATGGGGCCCTAAAGAGAGAGGGTCAATCCTGGTTGGTTCCATTTCTTTTTCTATTGGTCAGAAACTGCACAGAACTCCTCTTTAGGAAACTGCATTGTCAGCAAATTAATGGAGGGGGCATTGAGCAATGGGTCATGGAAAGCAAAAGAAAAGAACACCAGGTCCTTTATTCCCAGGGGGCAAAATCATAAGTCATATTAGGAGGCCCATTCCTCTACATATATTACTGAACATCTGAAGATGCCCTTTACAATCTCACCGAAATCTACCCCTTATCTTTTTTTTTTTTTCAAACCATGTAGTTTGCGCAAAAAAATTTGACTTCTCGATGGTCCGCGCTAGGCACAGATTTCATCAATTTCCCCCTTAGTCTTAATAAATTCTTTATATCTCTTTGGTGGTGACTGGTGACCAGAGCTCCATTCTTCGACTGGCTCTACCCCAACCCTGATAAATGGCCAATGTATTTGTTACGCCTTGCGCTCCGGGTCCCCGCTCCTCCCCGGAGCGCTCACGGCGTCTCTCTCTCCGCAGCGCCCCGGTCAGTCCCGCTGACCGGGAGCGCTGCACTGTCATGGCCGTCGGGGATGTGATTCGCACAGCGGGACGCGCCCGCTCGCGAATCGCATCCCAGGTCACTTACCCTTCCCGGTCCCCTGCTGTCATGTGCTGGTGCGCGCGGCTCCGCTCTCTAGGGCGCGCGCGCGCCAGCTCTCTGCGACTTAAAGGGCCAGTGCACCAATGATTGGTGCCTGGCCCAATTAGCTTAATTGGCTCCCACCTGCTCCCTGGCTATATCTGATCTCCTCCCTTGCACTCCCTTGCCGGATCTTGTTGCCTTGTGCCAGTGAAAGCGTTTAGTGTGTCCAAAGCCTGTGTACCTGAACTTCTGCTATCCTTCCTGACTACGAACCTTGCCGCCTGCCCCCGACCTTCTGCTACGTCTGACCTTGCCTCTGCCTAGTCCTTCTGTCCCACGCCTTCTCAGCAGTCAGCGAGGTTGAGCCGTTGCTAGTGGATACGACCTGGTTGCTACTGCCGCAGCAAGACCATCCCGCTTTGCGGCGGGCTCTGGTGAAAACCAGTAGCCTCTTAGAACCGGTCCACTAGCACGGTCCACGCCAATCCCTCGCTGACACAGCGGATCCACAACCCGAAAGCCGAATCGTGACAGTATTAAAGGGGTATTCCAGGCAAAACCTTTTTCTATATATAGCAATTGGCTTCGGAAAGTTAAACAGATTTGTAAATTACTTCTATTAAAAAATCTTAATCCTTCCAATAATTATTAGCTTCTGAAGTTTTCTGTCTAACTGATCAATGATGATGTCACGTCCCAGGAGCTGTGCATGATGGGAGAATATTCCCATAGGAACTGCACAGCTCCCGGGACGTGAGTCATCAGAGAGCAGTTGGACAGAAATCAACAACTCAACTTCAGAAGCTAATAATTATTGGAAGGATTAAGATTTTTTAATAGAAGTAATTTACAAATCTGTTTAACTTTCCGGAGCCAGTTGATATATAAAAAAAAGTTTTGGCCTGGAATACCCCTTTAATAGAAATTCAGAGTAAGAATTGTATACAAATAGAGAAATAAAACACAGCAATGAAATGTAATGCAATTTATCATATGCTATACATAATAATTTACATTCTAAAAACCTTCAGTGGGAAGCCAGTAACAATATCTCTAATGAAGCTTAAGCTCTGTATAATCCATGTATTTACAGTCTGCTGGGGCTGGGAAGCATAAATACACAAATGCGTAATACTGCTCCATACGCATATCTGGTTTAAAGCTTAAATTCCCCGGTGAGCTAATAACAATGTTACTTAATAGAAGCTCTAAAGATCACAGTATTTATGACCCACTAGTATTACAACAATGCGAGCCAAGAAGTAAATTCTCAAGACGTATGCAGAGGAAAAATAAAGCTGCCATCCGCATATCACGTGCGGGAATAAATGGAGTCAAGAGAATATTGAAATCCACTCAATCCACACTTGGATGGTATTTTGGTCAGCATTTTAAAAGGATTATCCAGCAGTTTATAATTTATACCTTATTCACAGGAAGAAGGATAAGTGTTTGACCACTGGGAAATCTGACCACCACGACCCCCTAGGATCTCCAGGGCCATTTACCCAGACCTCTGATGAAGCTCTGATGAGCAAAACATGTCAGGGGGCTATGTGTCTGAGCTTTTAATAAGCCTGTGTCCCTGGTTTATTTTTGTCATCTGTTGTTTGGACTGCAGCTAAAAACGGTGATATATGATGTAAAATTCCATCTTTTATGTCTATGGGCCATAAGCTCAAGTGATAACAGTGATCTTACATAGCTATCAGTGACTGACGACGAATACTGTTTCTAAAACACAAATAAAAGTAAAATTTTAGGGTTTGGATATAAAGAAAGGATATTAAGGATCTCTTCTTGGGGATCATGTGTTATTTACGGTTGGAGCAGGGTCAAAGCGCCAGAGACAGCTGAGGTACTCCCAAAGGAATGCATGGCGGGGACGTGTTGACCCTGCTCTTTGTGCATGGGGAGTTTTTGTGCCTTTTTGTGGTGATTGTTAGGGATGAGCAGCAGGGGCCATATTCGAATTTGCGATATTTTGCGAATATATTGATGATTATTCATCCTATATTTGCAAAATTTGCATATCCGCTATGTTCATTCACTTTGTTCGCATGGAAAATTCGCATAAAAATTCACTCAAAAATTTGCATGGGAAAAGAACCAAAAAACGAAAATTTGCATGGAAAATTTGCATGTGAAAAAAAGGAGTATTTGTCATTACGAATATATAGCACTTTATTCTAAATATTTGTGAAATAGCGAATTGCCGATATTTGCGATAAAAATTGGCATTACGAATATTCGTGCTCAACACTAGTGATTGCGGCGGGCAGGAGGGTGTACCTGGGCTAAACCCAACAACAATACAAAAAAGGAGCAGGGAGAAAAAGAAGTTGGTAAAATACATGATAAATAACTGTATAAGTTTATAAAAAAAAAAAAAAAAGAAGGAACATTTTCCATGGTGACTGAAAGGCTTCTGAGATGTACAAGCCGAATGAAATTTCCTGAAGATTTATTTTTGTAAATTTGCTCAGTTTACTTGACACTTGATAAACCTTTTAAAAACACTAAGAAGTCTAGACAAAAAACTTGCAATTGTATCACCCAACAAAGAAATTCAAGGGCCAAAAGGCACTGCAAGATTTAGTTTGAGCTGAATCCATGCCCTGACTTCCAACCAATAAGCCTTTATTTTAGCACAGAACCAGGTTAAATCAGCATCAGCAAAGGAATATTAAAGTCTATATAGAAACATGAATTGAACCATTTCATGATCAGAACACACAATGTTGTGTAATTTATTCTCCAAAAACACCTTTAGATCATGTTAATATTGCAAATAAACTTCTTAAAAAATAAATAAATAAATAAATAATATATATATATATATATATATATATATATATATATATATATATATAAATAATATATATATATATATATATATATATATATATATATATTTAATCTTTCTTTATACTTTATAATATTATAGTACAAATACAACTTTATCTTTAGGTCTTTATTTAAAAAAAAATGTTTAGTTTGTATTCTACAGTAATGTCCGTCAAGAAAGTAATTCTCTAATGGGCTTCTTATCAGTCTTTCTTTCCTCTCCTAAAGCCAACTTCTTGGCTCATTTAAGGCCAAATTAAAGGTCACTTTTTATGTGGTCTTTCATTAGCTTAGAAGTTCCTACAGTAGAGAAAAGAAAGGCTGAAAAGAAGCCCATCAGAGAATTGCCTCTCTGAAAAACATTACTGAAAATAGAAGCTGTAGAACACAAACTTAACTGTCCTGTGTGATAAAACCCAACTACATAATAAGAGGTTCAATATCGTCTTTTCTATAGGGACCTCGCTTTTATTGAACAGTTGAGTCTAATAGACCGAATTCATACTTACTTTTTTTTTGTTATGGGAACATTTTATTCACAGTCACAACAAAACATTGTTGAAAGAGTTTGATGCTATAAGATTGCTTTTGAAATTGTTTTATAGCAAATTACATTCATGGAATTCATTGCAATTTTGCTTCTTAAGTGTAAACACATGAGTCTGTATCAGCGTAAATAGACATTTCACTTAAATAGATGAGTTGCCGTACTAGCACAGACACATTTGTAGAGATGCCACTGTGCTTAGTCCTATAGTGGGGCATTCTGCCCTTGGTCCAGCAAACTATGAAGAGGCCATAGCACTAGTTAGCATGCCTCTTCACATAGCTGACTGAAAGGGGTATTCAAAGTTGGCTTCCCCATCAATCTGATATTAGTGGCCTATCCTTTGGTTAAGCCATTAATGGAGCCCATGTGGGACAGATCTACTAAAACTGTCCTAGACAGTTTAAACTTGGACTAGATAGTATAAGAATGCCCCACATCACAGTGACTCAAAAAAAAAACACAAATTTAAGTAGAAGAACAGTGTTTGAAGGGGTTATCCAGTCTTTAAAGGGAACCATTACTTTCATGCTCCTAAAACCACAAGTAATTGGGAGGGGGCTTCCTGGCAGGTTCTCCCAGCACCATCAGTCGTTATTGATAGACCTCTCCCTGTTTAGGATTAGGGTGATATCTATTAATCAAGGTAGGCAGGACAAACAGAAGCCATGGGGGAACCACCCTGATGGCTCATGACAGCATCAAAATGATGGCAGGTCATCTTTAAAAATTGACAGTCTGTTCTTATGAAATCTTAGGAATGCAGTTCACGTAAATGGGACAATACCGCAGTACTTTGGAAAGCCACTATTAATAGTATGATTTGTGATCTGTGAGAATCATGAGAGTCTGACCACTGCTGATCTCATATTGATGGCCTTTCCTGTGGATAGGCCATCAATCTTTAAAGCATACCTGTCGTTTCAGGTGACTTTTCAGGATAAGCTGCCCTGTGTGTGTACATGAGGAGCAGCACTATTACTGGCCATTATATGACTTGAATTTGGCATTTTTTTAAACAGATTTCTGCTCTGCAGGCTTAATCTTTAATATGCAGTTTTATATTAAAGATGAAGCCTGCAGAGCAGAAATCTGTTGTCAAATGCCAATTTAAAGAGCTTATGGGTGAAACTCTCTCCTCCCCCTCTCCATAGACTTTAATCTCTTGTTTTGCAGACACAGGACATAGCTGAGCTGGTTTTCAGATTGAAATATAGTCTGACACAGAGAGGGAAGAAGCTTGATAACAGGAGAAAGAAGCATTTTTGTCTAATAAGATATATTACAAAGTTTCTCATATTCGCTTATACTATTGATCTATGCAAAGTTTTTTTTAAATGACAGGACCTATTTAAAGGATGGATAGCCCATTTTTTAACTCATGCAATGAAAATATCTAATTGCTAAATGAAGTCTGACATATTTTTTTCAGCAAGTAAAAACTGACTACCGCCTTTGTTTTGCCTTAGTCTTGCAAAAGTAGAAGTTGGTTGGTATTGTTGGTTGGTATTGTAAATCCATATAACTTGAGTAACATCCAACACATTTTGAAAACGTCTTCTTTCACTTTTGAAGGAGGATGTCAGACAAGGTGTTTTATCATTCAAGGTGAAACGTACTGAAATCATTAACCCCTTAAGGACCAGGCCATTTTACACCTTAGGACCAGAGCGTTTTTTGCACATCTGACCACTGTCACTTTAAACATTAATAACTCTGGAATGCTTTTAGTTATCAATCTGATTCCGAGATTGTTTTTTCGTGACATATTCTACTTTAACATAGTGGTAAAATTTTGTGGTAACTTGCATCCTTTCTTGGTGAAAAATTCCAAAATTTGATGAAAAATTTAAAAATTTTGCATTTTTCTAACTTTGAAGCTCTCTGCTTGTAAGGAAAATGGATATTCAAAATATTTTTTTATTTTAATCACATTTCCAATATGTCTACTTTATGTTTGCATCATAAAATTGACGTGTTTTTACTTTTGAAAGACACCAGAGGGCTTCAAAGTTCAGCAGCAATTTTCCAATTTTTCACAAAATTTTGAACCTCGCTTTTTTTCAGAGACCAGTTCAGGTTTGAAGTGGATTTGAAGGGTCTTCCCATTAGAAATACCCCACAAATGACCCCATTATAAAAACTACACCCCCCAAAGTATTCAAAATGACAATCAGTAAGTGTTTTAACCCTTTAGGTGTTTCACAGGAATAGCAGCAAAGTGAAGGAGAAAATTCACAATCTTTATTTTTTACACTCGCATGTTCTTGTAAACCCAATTTTTTAATTTTTACAAGGGGTAAAAGGAGAAAATGTATACTTATATTTGTAGCCCAATTTCTCTCGAGTAAGCACATACCTCATATGTCTATGTAAAGTGTTCGGCGGGCGTAGTAGAGGGCTCAGAAGAGAAGGAGCGACAAGGGGATTTTGGAGAGTACGTTTTTCAGAAATGGTTTTTGGGGGGCATGTTGCATTTAGGAAGCCCCTATGGTGCCAGAACAGCAAAAATAACCCACATGGCATACCATTTTGGAAACTAGACCCCTAGGGGAACGTAACAAGGAATAAAATGAGCCTTAATACCCCACAGGTGTTTCACGACTTTTGCATATGTAAAAAAAATATATATTTTTTCCACTAAAATGTGTGTTTCCCCCCAAATTTCAAATTTTTGCAAGGGTTAATAGCAGAAAATACCCCCCAAAATTTGTAACCCCATCTCTTCTGAGTATGGAGGTACCCCATAAGTGGACCTGAAGTGCACTACGGGCAAACTACAATGCTCAGAAGAGAAGGAGTGATATTTGACTTTTTGAGAGCAAATTTTGCTCAGGGGGCATGTCGCATTTAGGAAGCCCCTATGGTGCCAGAACAGCAAAAAAAAAAACACATGGCATACCATTTTGGAAACTAGACCCCTTGAGGAACGTAACAAGGAATAAAGTGAGCCTTAATACCCCACACGGGTTTCATCTCTTCTGAGTATGGAGGTACCCCATAAGTGGACCTGAAGTGCACTACGTGCGAACTACAATGCTCAGAAGAGGAGGAGCACCATTGAGCTTTTGGAAAGAGAATTCGTTTGGAATGGTAGTCAGGGGCCATGTGCATTTACAAAGCCCCCCGTGGTGCCAGAACAGTGGACCCCCCCCACATGTGACCCCATTTTGGAAACTACACCCCTCACAGAATTTAATAAGTGGTGTAGTGAGCATTTATACCCCACTGGCGTTTGACAGATCTTTGGGACAGTGGGCTGTGCAAATGGAAAATTACATTTTTCATTTTCACGGATCACTGTTCCAAAAATTTGTCAGACACCTGTGGGGCGTAAATGCTCACTGCGCCCCTTATTACATTACATGAGGGGTGTAGTTTCCAAAATGGGGTCACATATGGGGAGGTCCATTGTTCAGGTACCATGGGGGCTTTGTAAACACAAGTGGCCTTCAATTCCGGACAAATTTTCTCTTCAAAATCCCAATGGCGCTCCTTCTCTTCTGAGCATTGTAGTGCACCCATAGAGCACTTTACATCCACATATGGGGTATGCTCTTACTCAGAAGAAATTGGGTTACAAATTTTGGGGGGCTTTTTTTATTTTCCCTTGTGAAAATGAAAAATTTAGGGTGACACCAGCATTTTAGTGAAAAAAAAATTTTTTTTTCACTTTCCCATCCAACTTTAATGAAAATTTGTCAAACACCTGTGGGGTGTTCAGGCTCACTATACCCCTTGTTACGTTCCGTGAGGGGTGTCGTTTCCAAAATGGGGTCACATGTCTATATTTATTGTTTTGTGTTTATGTCAGAACCACTGTAAAATCAGCCACCCCTGTGCAAATCGCCAATTTAGGCCTCAAATGTACATGGCGCTCTCACTCCTGAGCCTTGTTGTGCTCCCGCAGAGCATTTTACGCCCACATATGGGGTATTTCCGTACTCAGGAGAAATGGCGTTACAACTTTTGGGGGTCTTTTTTTCCTTTTACCTCCCGTGAAAATAAAAAGTAAAGGACAACACCAGCATGTTAGTGTAAAAAAAAATTTTTTTTTACACTAACAGGCTGGTGTAGACCCCAACTTTTCTTTTTCATAAGGGGTAAAAGGAAAAAAAGCCCCCAAAATTAGTAACGCAATTTCTCCCGAGTACGGAGATACCCCATATGTGGCACTAAACTGTTTCCTTGAAATACGACAGGGCTCCGAAGTGAGAGAGCGCCATGCGCATTTGAGGACTAAATTAGGGATTGCACAGGGGTGGACATAGGGGTATTCTACGTCAGTGATTCCCAAACAGGGTGCCTCCAGCTGTTGCTAAACTCCCAGCATGCCTGGACAGTCAGTGGCTGTCCGGAAATGCTGGGAGTTGTTGTTTTGCAACAGCTGGAGGCTCTGTTTTGGAAACACTGCCGTACAATACGTTTTTTATTTTTTATTAGGGGGACAGTGTAAGGGGGTGTATATGTTGTGTTTTACTCTTTATTATGTGTAAGTGTAGTGTAGTGTTTTTAGGGTACAGTCACACTGGCGGGTTTACAGTGAATTTACTGCTAGGAGTTTGCGCTGCGGTGAAAAATTTGCCACAGCCCAAACTTGAAGCCGAAAACTTACTGTAAACCCGCCAGTGTGAATGTACCCTGTACGTTCACATGGGGGGGTAAACCTCCAGCTGTTTCAAAACTACAACTCCTAGCATGTACTGACAGACCGTGCATGCTGGGAGTTGTACTTTTGCAACAGCTGGAGGCACACTGGTTGGAAAACCTTCAGTTAGGTTCTGTTACCTAACTCAGTATTTTCCAACCAGTGTGCCTCCAGCTGTTGCAAAACTTCAACTCCCAGCATGTACTGATCGCCGAAAGGCATGCTGGGAGATGTAGTTATGCAACAGCTGGAGGGATCGCAACTACAACTCCCAGCATGCAGAGACAGCTGTTTGGTGTTTAGGCTTGCTGGGAGTTGCAGTTTTGCAACATCTGTAGAGCTATAGTTTAGAGACCACTGCATAACTGCAAAACTACAACTCCCAGCATGCCCAGACAGCAAACTGCTGTCTGGGCATGCTGGGAGTTGTAGTTTTGCAAGATCTGGAGGTGCACAGTATAGAGATCACTGTGCAGTGGTCTCAAACTGTAGACCTCCAGCTGTTGCAAAACTGCAACTCCCAGCAAGCCTAAACAGCTCTCTGGGCATGCTGGGAGTTGTAGTTTTGCAACATCTGGAGGGTTACAGTTTAGAGACCACTATAGTGGTCTCAGACTGTAGCCCTCCAGATGTTGCTAAGTAACTCACCGGCTTCCGTTGGATCCAGGGAGCTGCGTCGCGGTCCTCTTCTTCCGCCGATCGTCGCCCGCTGCCGCCGCTGATCGTCGCCGCTGCCGTTGCCGATGGGTAAGTGGATCTTCGGCGCCGGTCCCTGTCGGTTTCCCCGTTCTGCCCCGCCTATTGTGGGTGGGCAGGACGGGGAAACCGAAAGTAAACCCCTCCGCCCCCGATCTGCTATTGGTGGTCGCGTCTAGACCACCAATAGCAGAGATAGGAGGGGTGGCAACCCTGCCACCTCACTCCTATCACTACAGGGGGATCGTGGGTGTCTAGGACACCCGCGATCCCCCTTCTATTCCGGGTCACCGGGTCACCATAGACCCGTATGACCCGGAATCGGCGCAAATCGCAAGTGTGAATTCACTTGCGATTTGTGCCGATCGCCGACATGGGGGGGTCTAATGACCCCCCTGGGCATTTGCGCGGGGTGCCTGCTGATAGATATCAGCAGTCACCCCGGCGCAATCCCCGCCCGGCGCGCGGCGGGGACCGAAATTCCCACGGGCGTACAGGTACGTCCTTGGTCCTTAAGTACCAGGGAGCAAAGGCGTACCTGTACGCCCTTGGTCCTTAAGGGGTTAATATACATCATTGTTTCTATTCACTAACATTTAAAAGGGGGAAAGGGAAATGGATTTTATGAAACTCAATAATTGAGAAAGATAAAAGCAAACACAGCATTGAGACGGAAACGTAAGCATCTTTTCCACCAAAATCTAAGGGGAATTGGTCTGTTTATTGTAAAACAAAGAAAACTTTAAATAGACTATCGATGTCATTACAATTACTGGCTGCCTAGAAAGAAACCGGCTGAATTACAGATGTCAGCTGTCCTTCTCCAATAAATGTCAGTGAAAAAAGTTACAAAGAGTCCACTTGTGTAGAATAAGTTATAATTAGAGATGAGCAAATTAAAAAAAAATTTTTTTTATCAGTAATGTATTTTAATAATGTGTTTAATAAAGTGTGTGTGTTTCATTTTTTTCCAAATTTTTTTACATTTTTTAGGTAGTATTACTACTCCCAGCATGGAACAGACTGTTCAATGACGGGAGTCTTGGAAAAGACCTCATTGAGCAGGTTCAAACATTGCTCTTTACACTTGGGTGAATAAAATCACTTTTTTTTTACCGTGGATCGCTGGAGTGCCGCTCAGTTATTTTGGGAATTATACTACTTGGGACATGGTCAAGTCTAACACAGGACTGAACACCCGCCTGGATCCTCGGATCTTAATCCCACACAGTGCCACTCTCACACCATGATTATCTTTATATATATATATGTATATATATATATATATATATATATATATATATATATATATATATATATTATTTCTTTTTTTTTTCCGCTCTCACAGCAGACAGATAAATGAAGAACAGGAAATAGGAGACAAAGAACTTAATTAAATAATGAAACCACTGCCAATTAAGGTCAAACCACTTGACCTAAATTCCTTTGATGTTCTATTACCTATTTTACCTTAATTGGCTGTGGTCTTATTATTTAATTAACCTTAATTTGCTTCAATTAGAGCAGCTACTGCATATTTCAAAACTTTCTTCCATTCAAATGGTCCCATTAACTCCCTGTCGGTCCCAGCTGCAACCATTGTGATTGCAAGCGGGGACAACTGGAATTCCAGAATTACAACTCCCATCGTCCCCTACATAAAAAAATAAAAGATTTTTCACATATTTATAAAAAGATAATCCCACATCCATGGTTACATATTCCCTTCTACAGTTTACAGCAACAAAAAAGTCCTTTCCATCCTACTGAAATTATAGCTCCCATCCATGTCTTCCTGCATATGCAGAGACATTGGAATTACAAGAAGAGTTTTGCAGTAATTTGTCATTTAAAACCAGCTCATACTGTATAATTACAATGACATTGTACTTCGCAATCCATAAATTGTCCCGGCCATCGACCTCTGCCGATTACAATTTGAAGTATCTTTGATTTCTGATTGAAGACCTCTGTAAATTTATGGATTTTTCCGTGTTCAGGGCGCTATGAGGGTTCATTTTTTGCACCGTGATCTGAAGTTTTTGTTGGTACCATTTTTGCATTGATCTGACTTTTTGATCGCTTTTTATTCATCTTTTCATGATATAAAAAGTGACCAAAAACACGCTATTTTGGACTGTGGAATTTTTTGGCGCGTACGCCATTGGCTCTGCGGTTTAATTAGCGGTATATTTTTTTTAATTGGACATTTCCACACGTGGCGATACCACATATGTTTATTTTTGCTTTTATTTACACTGTTTTTTTATTATTGGAAATGCCGGGTGATTCAAACTTTTATTAGGGGAAGGGAAAATTCAAAGGGTTAATGATTTTTTTTACACTTTTCTTTTGCAATATTATAGCCCCCATGGGGGGCTATAACATTGCATTTATTGATCTTTAACTGTGTTCAATGCATCTCCATATGGATGCATTGATCAGGGTTTTCGGCGATTGATTGCTCAAACCTGGATCTCAGGCTTGAAGCATTCAATCGGCGATCGGACTGCAGGAAGGAAGTACAGTTGTTCGGGATGCCGTGATTTCACCACGGCAATCCCGAACAGCTCCCTGAGCTAGCCGGGCACTTTTACTTTCACTTTTAGCCACGTGGCTCAGCTTTCAGCGCACGGCTAAAGGGTTAATAGCGCGCGGCACCGCGATCATTGCCGCGCGCTATTAGAGGCGAGTCCCGGCTTCACTATGACGCCGGGCCCGCCGTGATATGATGCGGGGTCACCGTGGGACCCCGCGTTATCTCACGGGAGCGGGACCAAGGACGTACTCATACGTCCTTGGTCCTTAAGGGGTTAAATGTAAAAATAATGTATTTTTTATAATTTTTTTTATTAGTAATGTATTTTAATATTGTATTTAATAAAGTGTGTGTGTTTCACTTTTTTTTCTCAATTTTTTTTATTTTTTAGGTAGTACTTCTACTCCCAGCATGAAACAGACTGTTCCAGGTTGGGAGCTGTAGTACCTGTACTAGTAGACAGATCGCCCTGGGTGTCACTCCTGACACCCGATGCGATCATCCTATCTATTGCAGAGATGGAGCAGCTTGCTCCTGCGCTTGCATCTCTGCACTACACTCCGGCCGGCCAGGGATGTGAATAGAATTCACATCACTTATTCATATTTCCCACAGACAGCTGTGATTGGCCAGTATACTCATATTACAGTGGGACCAGAGAAGAGCATCTGGCCACCCACATCTATAGATTATGCAGGACGATCGCAGCGGGTATCAGGAGTGAGACCTGCTGTGATCTTTCCTTACCTGCAGGTACTACTGCTCCCAACATGGAGCACACTCTGCTCCATTCTGGGAGCTGTAGTACTTGCATTAATAGACAATTCGCAACAGGTTTCAGAAGTGACACCCGCTGCGATCTGTCTATTAATGCAGGTACCACAGCTCCCAACATGGAGCAGAGTGTGCTCCATGTTGGGAGCAGTAGTACCTGTAGTTAAGGAAAGATCACAGCGGGTGTCACTCCTGACGTTGCGATCGTTCTATCTATTACAGAGATGCGAGGGCAGGAGAAAGCTCCTTGCATCTACACATTATACAGGATGATCGCAGCGGGTGTTGCTAATGAAGAAATCTGTTATTTCGAATCGTAGTTCGGATTCAGTTCAAAACAAATTTTTCATGAAATTCGGAACGAATTTGACTTTTTTTGTCCGTTTCGATTCGCTCATCTCTAGTTATTGATAAAGGTCGCAAGACCAGAAACGTCGTCATGCACATTTCAGCGTTCCTGTTTTTATGGACTGCCGTTTGAGTGCTTTTACTGATGTCTGATCGTGAAATAAAGTGAAGTTCTTTTACCGCTGGCTACTTGCTGTTTGCTACATTGCGTAGGAGATTTGCCGTGCGGACGGGTCGTGGGAGCTGACTTCTCTTGCTTGCATCTCTAGTTATAATGGACAATAAATCTAGTAAATCTGTGAAATGGTGGCATATATAACTATCATAGTATCTATCAATAATATTAGTGTGAAAGTATCTACGAAAATTAGGTTCTCACCTTTACACCCCCCTTCTACCTTACAGTAGGTTCACAAACTTTATATAGTATATTTAAATGTATGTGTAAACATTTGCCAAAAACAGACTCTACACATTTGATGTACATTTGTTTGCATTTTTAACATATACCATAAAATTTTAAGTTTATGTATGTTTGTATACATTTTAAACTTAGACTATTTTTGGTTGTGGGAGGGGGATTTGTTGCATCACTGATCAGCTACTCCTAGATTGGGTAAAGGGCCAAACTATGAAGTACACCTGGACTGGACCATCCTGAAGACGTTGCTATTGCAACGAAACATGTAGAGGAGAATTCATGCAATGAACACAACACTGAACCTCCGATTTAAAGAGTGTGACTTACATAGAAGATTTTATCAAGGAACTCAATAAAAGTGAAGTTTTAGGGGTGGGGATATCTAATAGTTTTTTTTTTACCCCGGGCATTCTGCCCTTGGTCCGGCAAACTATGACGAGACCACAGCACTAGTTAGTATGCCTCTTCACATAGATGACTGGAAGTTTTACTTAAAGTGTGCTTCCCCATCAATCTGTATGTGTGGACAATCCTCTGGTTAAGTCAATGGAGCCCATGTGGGACAGATCTACAAAAACTGTCCAAGACAGTGTAAACTTGGACTAGATAGTCTAAGAATGCCCCATATCACAGTGACTCAGGCTGTTTGGTAAATTTGGTACATCTTTAGACTATATAGCTTACTTTTTAGTGTGTATAAGCCACCTTTTAGTGTGCTTACCATGCCTCAGCATTCACCTCCTCTTTTACCAAAACTACACCTCTTTTACCAAAGCCATGCTCCTTTGTCAGACATGGTGGGAAAAAAATTCTAAAACATATAATAAATATTGAATATTCTTGTTGGCAAAATGCTGTTATGGGATAGGTCCAATAATTAAATTCAGGGGTGTACCTGAAGCTAGAACCCCATTAGACCTTTACTGATAACCTTATCATACCCAAATACACAAGACGTTGAAGTACATGCAAGTAGATAACTCCAATGGAGACAGCTAAGCCTTAATGTGTGAACATCTCTTCGCTTAATTTTGGCTGGACAAGCTCTCTAGGTCTTTAGCTTCTGCTTCTGTAGCTAAAAAGACTGTCTGAAGAATTGAAATTTAATGATTATTAAAATATTATTACAATATTCATACAATTAGCTAATGTATTCTTTAGATTGTGTTTACTACAATACCAGAACTTTATCTAAAGGGAGATGGAATTATAAGGATTTCTTTTATACTTTCTTCTTTTTTCAACCCATTCCCAGGTGTGACTTGAAAAGCCAGTTGTGATGTGTAAATCAAGACTTAATGTGGCTCCAAATGGAGCTTCGCTTTAAAACATGACTAACATGCACATATTATGGAAAAGAGGCTCATATTTTATTATTAATAATTCAGATAAAGTCACGGGTCTTCATATGCCTGTTACTGAACAGGAATAATTTAGTTTTAATATTAGTATTCCCTGTTTTCATTATTATATTAGCTAATACAGTGAAAACTAAAAGCCTAGGAAAATATGCATAATAAAAAATACCACGGGAATATGACTTAAGGGGGATGTCCAGGTATTCAATACTTATCTCTTAACCACAGGATAAGGCATATATATGTCTGATTGGGGGGAGAGGGGTGGCACGACTGCCAAGACTCACTGCGATCTCCAGAACAAGGTCCATCACTTTCTTCTTAGTGCTCCGATCCCCACCTTCAAAGATAAACTGTTCCCAGCAGTGACGGTCCACTCAGACAATCTCTGGCCACAGCAATGTCCTGCCTCAACCAGTGATTGGCTGAGCTGGCCAGTTTATCTCAGAAGGGGTTGGCTGGAGCACTCAGAAGTAAGAGATGGGCCTTTTTCTTGAGATTGCGGGGGTTCCAGTAGTCAAACACCCAAAAAAAACAACCTGTGTACGGTTTTAAAAAGTACAATAAAGCTACTTACCAATAACCTTTATTAGCCATAGTGCACAGATCTTTCATTATCAGCTGATCTGTCTCTCTTGTAGCTGTAATAACACATCACAGACCCCCTTATCCTGTTAATTCAGGATAAGCCCAGTGATGTAAAGGGGGAGCTCATATTACTGCTCATTATATTTATGACTTCATGCAATTTTTTAAAATAACATTTCTTGGTTATCCTAACACATTACACAAAACTATTTTAACATTACCTTTCCATTACTGACCTAATCTTGATCTCTAGTACATTAGGATATCCCATCACACATTGTAATATCAGGTTAATGCATTCAAGATCTATAGTTCCTTTTTCTACATTTTGTTGCGAGTGAATTTATAGTTAATATTTAGGATTTTATTTTCCTTCCCTTCTGCTTTCTATCAGCAATTAGCATGTTTACAGCAATTTGTTGTTCTCCCTCTGGGTCGGCTACCAGTTGCAGATGTTCTATAGTAGAATGCATTAGACTTTCTAAAAGGCATTACTGAAAATTATAAATCACAGCCTGAAATCACCACGTCACACCAAGAACATAATGACACAAGTACCGCCAAAGCTTTTTCAATCTTTCTAAATAAGCCTTTGGCATTTATGAGTAATAATATAGTGCAAAAAGGAACTAAAATAATTTTCCCCCATGTTTGTTTGTAATAAGGAAATAAATAACTAGTTATGGTATGAACCCTGCGGCAACTTCAAGGCTAGGCATCTGGAAAAAAAAAGAAACATGCGTATCTTGGTTCAGCCGTGCGGCTTCTGCTCCTCTTTTGTGTTATAAAATCCCCACCTGTTCCTATCTTGTTGTGTTTTTCTTTTTAAGGTACACGTAAAATAGCAGCTGGTTTCTCCTGATAGAAAGAAGACGTTTCTGTTCATTAAGAACCTAAAAATAGGTCTTTCTAGAAAGAACCAAGTTGAAGTGTGGCGCATCAACCTCCCAAAGACAAATTTTTAAGAGGATAATGAATTAGAAAAAACTGGTATGTTAACTACTCATGTGTGTAAAAAGACTTGGCGAGCTAATCTCAGATACCAATTTTCCATGTTATTTGAAGACTTCCTGGAAATCAACAGAATACGATTTTAAGTCTAGAATTACTCTCAGTGTATTTTCCTGCGATATTCGAGCCGTGTATGGACATTATTTTCATGTGAAGTAACGTTTCACAGAGATAAACTATCAGTCATGTTGTAAATATCACATATTTATAGCTAAAGCTCCCATGTCTGCCTTTCTATGGAACTCAATAATGTGGAATTTGTAGATTTATTAAATATGTGATAATATACAAAGATTAACTGGATTATAGCTAATGTTTTTTTTTTTTTTTTATATCTTTTGGGCTATTGAAAGAAAAGGTGGTTAAAGTGGTTATCCAGGAAAAAACTTTTTTCTATATATCAACTGGCTCCAGAAAGTTAAACAGATTTGCTAATTACTTCTGTTAAAAAATCTTAATCCTTTCAGTACTTATGAGCTTCTGAAGTTAAGGTTGTTCTTTTCTGTCTAAGTGCTCTCTGATGACACGTGTCTCGGGAACCTCCCAGTTTAGAAGAAGTTTGCTATGGGGATTTGCTTCTAAACTGGGTGGTTCCCGAGACACGCGTCATCAGAGACCACTTAGACAGAAAAGAACAACCTTAACTTCAGAAACTCATAAGTACTGAAAGGATTAATATTTTTTAATAGAAGAAATTTACAAATCAGTTTATCTTTCTGGAGCCAGTTGATATATGAAATTTTTTTTTTCCTGGATAACCCCTTTAATTTACCAGAAAGTGCACCGAAACTGGAATCTTTGGGATCCCCAAATGTAAAGGTTCAAGCATATGGCTGGATCACCTAAGGTAGTGTTTCCCAACCAGTGTTACCAGCTTCTATCCTCCATTATGTCAATTTTTGAAGGTATTCTCCCTTATAGAGATGAATACAATGTCTCATGGAGGGATATATTAGTGTCAAAAGGACTGCTTAAAGGGGTATTCTAACCACAGGAAAAAAAAATATTATCTGGGGGTGATATAAAAAAAAATCACAGGAGGCAGTGGTGAGTGCTGGGAACTTGATCAACCACTTGGGGAGATCAGAGCAGGTCCTTATTGATTATTTTTTATTTTTATATAACTCTATCTATGTCTATTCCAGCCATTATTAAGTGAATACAAGATGTGTATATTCTGAGGGAGTTCTACTGCTAGAACCCCCTGATGAACTTAAAAAAAAGTGTCTCCAATCAGAATGGAGTAGTTTTTGTTAATGTGCACTGCAGCTTCAGTCATTGTTTATGGGAACTGCTAGAGATAGCTGAGAATGGAATCTAGGGTGATCAGCTGATCCTCCTGGAAACCACAGTCCTTAAAGGGGTTGTCCAGCATTAGAAAAATGTTGCTTCTTTTTTGTAAAAACAGCACCACTCCTGTCCACTTTATAGAGCCATCCACAATGCCAGACACAACCTGTGGACAGGAGTGGTGCTATTTTTACAAAAAAGACGCAAAGTTATTCTAATCCTGGACAACCCCTTTAAGGTCACCAATTGTCCAGAATTTGAATTTTTCCCTGTTCAATTACAATGAATGGAGTAATTGAAAAAACTGAGTTGTTGGAGGGCCTTGAGGATTGGCTGGCATTCTTCTTGTGAATACAGGTAACCACTATTGCCTAAGAACCGATTACCATGATGGGGCTCCATTGCCTTATAAGACTACTCTACAGAACGTCTTTTGTGCTCAAAACCTCCTATACTTGCATTGGTTTTGAAACAATGGCTACCACTATGCAGTTGTAGATAATTGCATTTGACAAAACACTTTGAGTTATTCATAAAGTACTTCTTTATTAGATATACAATAGAATACACAAAAATGCATTAAAAAATCAGCAGCAGTCAGAAGAACAAAAGACTCAAATTAGAAGGTAAAAGCGTCTCCATAGTGACATGGGATACAGACAAAAATGGGTAAAAGGTGATACCACAACAACTGTGTTTAATGGAAAATCGCAATAAATAGTATATATACCCTTGTACAAAAATGTAAACCCAGCATACTGATGTAATAGAGACAAACAACGAGATAGCGTATAAATGTCAGTTGCATGGTGAACGAAGCGATATAAGTGAGATCATGGGTGAATCAATTGCACATGGAGGACCAAGCACATCCATAAACATTAGAACACCGAATTCTCACTTAAAGAAAAAACAATGATGATAACCATCCCTCAATCCTTCTGACAATATGTTATACTCACAACAGATCCAAGCCTACCTCTATGCCGTTTCGCTCACTTGCTTCCTCACTCCCTGCAGAAGCGAGTGAGTGAAACGGCATAGAGGTAGGCTCAGATCTGTTGAGTAGTAGATTCTAAAATACTTGGTAACAGGCATTTGGAGCTGTTTTACTGTTGAAAATAATGGACACCTTGACAGAACTGATGGATGTCTTATTAGGCTTGATTCACATATGTCCGGCATAGGTGAACTCAGCCTAGATCTCGACGTAACTGATGCCACAACTGATGCCGGCATCCATTGTTTCTGGACGGCGGACAGAAGCTGCGTTCCCCTGTCTGGTGCCCTCTGACGTATCCAACCATCTGGTGTCTAAATTCAGACCCTGGATGATTGTAAACTGTCCCAAATTGTCTCATTCAAATGAATGAGATCAGTTCTAGCATCAGTTTCCCTCCGGTGCATGCTGGTCGCCTGATATATGTGAACCCGGCCTGTGAAGTCAATAGGATCCATTGTGTAATGCTTATTTCTGATTGTAGATTCCATTATAATTGGAAGCCTCAACATAAATGTGAACTAATCTTGGATTATTTCATATTATTTACTATTTCTATTTATGTAAATTGTCACAGCAATTGCTTTTTTCTTATTGTAATTACCTTATATAAACTTCATGATCCCACAAAAGGGATATATAAGAAACACAGTGAGTTGGATATCCAGGTAATACCCTCATACAGTCTGGAACAATCACTTTTTATTTATTTTTTTGGTTCCCAAAAACATTAAACTTGTATCTAAATTCAGCGCTTGATCTATATCTATGAATAACATTTGGGTTTGTTAATAAAAGTTCTTATACAGGACAACAAAGAAACAGAACACGTTTTCAGCTATCTCTTTATGAAACACAAGTAAGTTAATATTCCGGAGCCGGCACAACTAGCTTCCCCCCCCCCTCCCCCTTTCAAGTGCTATATTTACATATGTTTAATGGTATGAAATTGTGCCTTTTATGATTGAATGTCTGTGCAATCTGTAATGTTAAAATTTTTATAATTTTTAATTTTAAAGGGATATTCTAGTATCATAAAGTCTTGGAATAAAGCATGGATTTGCATTCACTTTATGATCATGGGGGTGGGACCTCTTGAACCCCCATCGATTGTAAATATGAAGGAGATGCTGTACTGGTCCAGTGCCACTAACCCTTCTTCCCCATTCTGGACAGTGGACATAAAACTGGCTACCACTTCGGTTAGCTAACCAAAGGAGTCTAAGTCTATTCCTAGGTGTTCACTTGAGTCCACAACGAGGCAAAATGTACTTGGCTACTAGGGACCCAGACTGTGGCTGTGAAGTCCAGTGCAGAATATAGACATGAGTTTGTTAGATAGCAGAACTATCCACATATCCACAACAGATAGAGGAAGAATAGTCAACAAATTAAAGGACACAGAAAAAGCTAATCAGAAGACAAAATGTTAACCAGGAAAACAAACCAGAGTCATAGCATGACTGACAAAAGTCAATCCAAGTTGAAGAGCAAAGAAATATAAAGGAATTCACCAGAGCATATACAGAAGCTGGAAAACATGTAGAATCACAGGCCCTGAATCTGAGAAAAGGTCAGGATTGAGAACATCACTGTGGAATCTGTGTGCGCTATATAAATAAGAAATTATTATTATTATCCATTAATTGGATGACACAACCGGGCCACTAATTGGCCAAGTAACCCTAACAAAAATGTGGTGATCATAGTAACCCTCGAGCAATCTCTTCCATCATAGAATACAATTACTGTCAACATCATATAAAGCCAAAAGGGTGAAGATGTGGTAAAGAGGGTGTAGTCACTTAAACAATAGAATCTCACTTATATAATGAATTCTGAAAATGTTCAAACCTTCACTTATTTTACATTTTGTTATGCTGAGATCTTGTGCTAAAAATAATAATATTTCCCATCATTCTACTCCCAATACCGTACTAATGAGAACATGAAATTATAATTTTAAAAATGTTGGCAAGTTTATTAAAAATGAATGACTAAAGCTTTTCATAAACATAATTATCCACACCTTTTGCAATGGCAAATTAAATTTAATTCTGGCTCCTCCCATTCCTCTTGATCATCTCTGAGATGTTTTTCCCCCTTGATTGGCGTCATCTGTGGTAAATTCAGCAGATTGGACAGGATTTGGGAAGACATAGCCCTGTCTAAATAAGGTCTCACAGCTGACAATCTACTGTATGTCAGAGCAAAAATCACTTTATTTACCTATTTATTTTCTTTTAGCACAAGAGAGCAATATAACAAAAGACGAAAAAGTGAAAGGGTCTGAAAATTTTCCCAATTGTACATGTTTTGCTTAATGAAGTTGCAATCTAAATGTTCTAGAAAGAAAGCACAATGTATGATCCACAACAATGTAATCTTTTACTTGATTACTCCAAAGAAAACTACAAAGGCGGCATTGATGTTGCACACTAAGAGAACTATTCTTACACCATAGAAAACTTCTCTAATAGCAGAAAACATAACAGAAAAAAAATCTCTAATGAAACAATGTAGACCAGATTTTTACACTCCTTCTAATTAGTAAAAATGTGATGTTAAATTTGTGCAATTTCGAATTTCCATTAAGCAAAGCATTTCAAAAGAGCGGAATGAAATTACACAGATGAACAACCATTTAAGTATAATCCTATAATATCAACACAGCGGCTTGGACAAATATAATAATTCAGACTAAAGTATTAAGAGTCACTAGTGCAAAGTTACTCTGGGATGGATTATATTTAATGTAAAGGAGCTATTGTCCATTGACTAAACCTAATAAGAACTATAGTTTTAGCTCTACAAAAAGTTAAAACATGTAGCCAAAATGTGAACATGGAGCTTTACATGCATACATAGCAATATTTTGACCCCTAAAGAAAGTAGAAATTCGGGTGTCACTCTGGAGATCATGGGGTGTCCGAATGTTGTGGATAGGGGATAAGTTGTCAAACGCTGGAGTACCCCTTTAATGGACACTTAAAATTACTTATTAAGAATTTAGGCACCTGAAAGGTAAAACAATACCCAAAGACTAATCCGTCACCTTATGTACACAACAGTAGTAATAGTATATAAGAATTAATTTTCAGTCCCCCAGGACAACAATAGAATTTGGTGGTCGGTTATTGTGGTGACTCATACTCCATTGTCTGTGGTTGGTTGTTATTTCATTAGATTACATTACATCAACACAGAATCTACTATCATATTGTTTGTTACATGTCGTGGTGGAAAGACATTGAAGAAAATGAAGACATTGAAGAAAATGTATCAATCAGCAAAGAGAAACTAATAGCCATTTAAGAAAACATGCAACAGTAAGCAGCTCGCACTCTATATAAACCCAGCCCCAACAACGTAGCATTAAAAACCTTTCATGTTGTTACACAGATCAATAGACTCAATGTATAGACCTAGACTGAGTTTCGTAATGACTACAGAGGGTAGAATCAATACACCAGACCTAAGATTCACAGCAAAGAACCATTCGCATATTAGAGAATAAATACAGAAGATACGCACACTTACTGGGGTGGGAAATTTACACCCTGCAGTGGCCATAATGATTGCTCATGATTGTCGATTTATATCCCCCTCACCAGTGCTGTTTCTGTTTGTTTGTTCTGCCACTCTGACCATTGATTACTGACTACTCTCTTTCCTGCCGTTTTTGTACCATGCTGCTTCTCCTGGTTCTGACCTTGACCTGCCTGACTTCATTTGTTTGTCTATCTGTCCCCTGATTGTCTACCTGGTTTGTCAACTCTGGTTTATTCCATGGTTAACTCTTTTGTTTCCTTACTTGGCTCCTGACATGTTTGACAGTTGCTTGACCATTCTACGCCCAGCACTCATCGGTGTAGGGAGCGTTGCCCAGTTAGGGGTCCGTCACCTAGGGAAAATCATCAAGCTAAAAGGGACAGGGGTTGTGGGCAAGGTCAATGCTGCAAATTTCTCTGCCCTACATGATAATCTGTTAAAAAATACCCTAGTGAGAATGAAAATACAAGACAAGGAAGAGGGTAGAAGAATGCAGCTGCCGTACATCTTCCTCTGTGTTTCATGTGATACTGCTTGTTGTTAGAAGAGAGAAAGAGTTTGTTTCTGCTCTAAAGACCTGTGATTAAGTTAAAATATTATATTATATTATTTTTTATCTGATCACACAAAAAAATAAAAAAATAAAAACACCAACATATACTTACATATTTATAATAAAACCCTGATTTTTTTTCTACAAATATGTTACTTATAGTGGAATTTTTTTCTATATGATTGCTTGAGCTGACTTAAAAAAAATGGTCATTTCTCAGTTAGGAGGTACAGTATATACCAACTCAATAGTTTTGTGCCAACTTCGATCCTCTACAACTACAACTCCCACCAAGCACTGACATCCAAATGCTAATTCTCTCCCATTCTCTGCTGAGCCCAAGCAGAACCTACAGATCCCCCATGTCTTATCATAATAATTTGATAACAAGACCCATGACTAAACATAACACACTGAATCATTTTCATATTGTAGGAGGATGAAAAGCCTGTCCTGTCCAGAGGTTACAAGGTCCTTAGATAGATGTACATAATATGTATATAATAAGCACTTATTGTTCTTGGTTATAACAACCTATAATTTATTTAGCAACCCGCATAACAGTGTGACGTCTAAATATAAAAAAAAATTGACATTTATCATTACCGGTAATAGCTGCTGAAACAGTGTTACAGAATTTTTCCAGAATTTTGTAGCTTCAATGTATAATATTTGGTAAAATTGAAGGTCTGTAAACATATAAACAAAGGAAAAACTAGTTAACATTTTATGTACAAATATTCCCTTAAAGGGGTTATCCACCATTAGCTTAGGAAGGATCTATGCTTGTATTGTGGTTAATAGCTATGTTGTGAGATTACCTGACACTGAGACTATCTTTTTGTGAACTGGCGATTTCCTGTTGGAGTTCATTCCCTCAAACTACAAGTCCCATGATTCCTTGTTTGTAAGTGTGGGGTCACTTTTCTCCCTCTCACACATTATACCTGTGCTCCATTCCATGCCATAGACCAGTGTTTTCTGCCCAGGGTGCTTCCAGCTGTTGCAAAACTACAATTCTTAAAGAATGATCTCCCACCCAGGGGTCACTCCACCCATTGAAGAAAAGACAGGCTTCCTCTGAACACCTGACTAGTGATGTAATGTCTCGGGCTTCACTGCAACCTGGGAAAACCTGAAACGACAGTCATTTTGTATGCCTTTAAAAATAAACATTGAGGCAAAAATCACAGAAGAATTGTGAGACCACCATGAAAAACAAATACAGACACTATATTATCAACACAGTCAGCAAGAAAATAGTCAGTCGGCACTGCTATGCAAAACACCAGTGGTGCTCGAACCTCACAGCTGCTCACCCGCTTTCCAAAAAGGTGCTCACTCACAGAAAATAAGTGTCTAATAATTGTGCAAAGAATGATGATGGCACTCATGGTACTGCATATTCTTATGCTTTATTTTAAGTCTGGTCAGATACAGATAGGCCAATCTGTATCTGACCCGACTAAAAATAAAGCATAAGAATACGCAGTACCGTGAGTGCCATCATCGTTCTTTGCAGAATTATATTATGAACTACACTAACTTTGCAGCCCCTGTAGCATAGTAAAAAAAATTAAAAATAAATCCCCAAATATCCATTTCATATAATGATAGGGGGATAATGTAGAGATATAGATAATATTGTTGTTTAGATAGATGTTATTTATGGTATTTTGTCTCATTTTATATTAAAGTTTGACAAAACAGGTTACTGGTTGCAAATACATTTCCAGCTGCATACCTTCCTTCATCCATTCAGAAATGAACACGAGTTTTAGAAGTGACCGATGCCCTTATTGAACAGGCTGATAAATTCTATTTTCTTTCAGCACACATTTTATAAAAAGATGTGTTTACGGGATGGCAACAATCCACATTACCTTAGCTAAAAGAAAAAAGAAAAAGTGCAGAGGCGGACTAGCATTAAACCCTGATCCTTTGTTTTTCCCTTTGAACTAGTTTCTTGCTTTTTATCTGGAAATGCGCCAACAAAGCTCCACAGTAAACATGGCATTTTCACTACAGAAGGAAAGTGATTGACTTTGGTAGGTTTTGACCCCTTTTCCAGGATTGAAGAAAGGCTTCTTCCCATCGGACTCCCTGGGGATAAGAACCCTGTATGTCTCTCTGAAGCTCTTGCTGGCAAAGAAAATGAAAAGCACCAAGTATTTCCCAGAGGTATTTTCTCAGAGAAGACAAAAAAATATAGTATTTCTTCCCCCAAGATTTACAAAACCTCCAGTCATCTTCAGGTCTATTTTTTTCCTTAAGGTTTATCTGAAGATACCCCCAAAAATATGTATATTTTTGGAAGGTACAAGGTGAGGAATTATAGGGTATATCAAAATGTTAAGGGGGTTCTCCTTAGGAAAAAAAAAATCTCTGTCCTAGGCCCATGTCAGGAACTGTCCAGAAACGCATAGCGCAAACCTCTTCAAATTTCTGCTCTGGACAGAGGTGGCAGCAGAGAGCCCTGTGTTCAGACTGGAAAGAACTAGGTAACTTCCTCTGGAGCATACGGCAGCTGATAAGTACTGGAAGGATTAAGATTTTTAAATAGAAGTAATTTACATCTGTTTAACTTTCTGGCACTAGGTGATTTGAAAAAAGATTTTTTTTTTCTTCTTCTTCAGAGTACCTCAAAACGTTATATAGAGAGGGTCCCATAACATTGACCACCTAGGTTGGTGCTGGTTCATGCCACAACACCCTACCATTTTAGTAAAATAGTACTAAACACTTGTTGGCATTTTCCATCCTATAAGATTGGTGGATGACCCTATGGACATTTTTTCAATGTTCTGCATAAGGTTACAAGATCTCCCATACGGCACCATAACCTTGGTTATCATTGTCATCTTATTTCAGATTTTTTGGTCACCCATGATTTCAAGTACCTAATCCTGAGTTCACAGTTTCACTATAGGTCTCTGTTTGCTGTTTCTTTTACTACAGCACATGACGCCAAATATTACTGAACCCTGGTTCAGCTTCATCTCCTGCTTTTGTTCTACACTGATCATAGCTGCTGCCCTTACCTGTCTCTGAATGGACCTTTTGGTTTACTACCATGACTGTCCCATTGAAAACCAAACTTGATGTCTATGGTATTCATTGAAGCCTTCAGTTTGAGGTATACAATGTGGCATCTTCCCGATGTATACCTCCAACAATAGGTTAATATGCAACCTGCATTAAGCTTACCTATGCTTTAAAAATCACTTAAAGGGGAAGTCTGGTATATAACATCTTATCCTATAGGCAGGATAGGGGACAAGTGTCTGATTGTGGGAGGTCCAACTGCTGGGAGATCCCACAATCACCTACCCAGCATGCCAGCTCTCCTCAAGCACGGAATTATCCCTGTTCCATGCAAGGAGAATGCACTGTACAAAGCTGTATGTTTCCATGTTCCCTCCACGTATCTTTATGGGAGAGCGCGAGATACACCAACTCTCCCATAGAGATGCATAGAGGGGATGTGTTGCAAAAAAAGAGCTGGTGTCCGGAAAACAAATGTTCAAAACACTGGAGCGAAAGGCGGGAGATAGCCAGGGGGTCCCAGTGATTGGTACCCCCAGGATCGAACACTTATCCCTTATCCTGTGGACAGGGGATAAGATGTTATGTACCAGAGTTCACCTTTAAGAGTATATTATCATAGACAGCCAGGTATATAATGCTGATGTTTTACAGGTATTTAAAAGTGGTTTTCTATTTTGGACAAATAGAAGGGATCCTGTTGGATAACAAGCAGTTCTGAGATCACAGGCCGTCCTTTCCTACAACACCTCCCCAGGAGAAATAAGGTATTACACATATCAACTGAAGCTAATGGGCTGTCTATGTAATGTGAGTATGTGTTGGGTCCTCCAGAGTAAGTGACATGTAAATGTAGTATGCAGATATAAGCTGCCAAGAGAAGCCAAGTAGAATTTGAAATAAATCACATTTTGCTAAGGCAAATCAAACGGAATGACTGCATAAAAATAACAATATAAAGATTTTTTTTCTTTTTAACATTGTGCCACCTTTTGCATATGGTATCCACAATTTTAATAACAATTTTGAATAGGAGTTGGAACATTATTCACGCATGGAGATGCCAGTGCATGTAATGTAACACTAACCCGCTATTCCTCTTTTAAATGCCTGATGAAAGAAGTAAACAAAAGCTCCACATCTTTATGCCAGATTCACAAATGCGTGCCCGTGTCTTCCATGAGAATTTTAATGGTCAACTTAACAAATCTAAATACATGCATATATTCATATATTCATAATCGTGCATGCTAATGCTCCCCAATTCTCCACATGAGATCAAAAATTAGCTACTATTGAATCAGCAGATTCATTAAAAGCATATCTGGAGACGATGTGAATAATTATGCAAATTCCCATGCAAATTCCTTCACCTGTTTACGCCTCGGAGGCACATGGTAGAACTAGATAGAAAATGGAAAGTTCTGCATTGGTACTTTTCAGAATTTTCTTCTTTATTCAAATGAGTTTAACATAATTTTTGAGACTAGGTGTAAGGGGTATGCAGATGTAACATGCAATGGGTGTGGACCCGCTGAGCTCCCTACACGGTTTGTCTTTGCACCATATTCAGGAGCAGAGTCTAAGTACCCTTTAGATCCTTAGCATTTATACTGGCCTAGGATACAGAATCCGGACTGCTGCTTAAGAATTTTTGCGTAAGTGATATTCAACCAGTGCATCTGCTAACCATGCACAAGAGAAATAACAAAAACCAGTGCAGACCCTCTGCACAGGCAATTGTACAATTGATAAATTACTGATAAATTAAAGGGAGTACTCTGGAATAGAAAATGCTTTCCCTTATTAAATTACGGGGGAGTCCGACCTCTCGTACCCTGCTTGACACCCCGGTTCTCCTCCTGAATGGCGGGTTTCAACCACCGAACACGTCCCCCCTCCATGCAACTCTATGGGAGAGCCGGAGTGCTGTATTCAGGCATTTCCAGCTCTCCTATAGAGCTGCATGGAGGGGGAGTGTCAACCACCACTTCGTGCAATGATTGACAAGCTTAATTCAGGAGGAGATCTGGGGCCCCATGCAGGAGATCACAGGGGTCCCAGTGGTCAGACCTTCCTGCTATCTTACACTTATCCCCTATCCTTAAGAAAGGGGATAGCTTTTTCTATCCCAGAGAACCCCTTAACCACTTAACGACGCAGGACGTATATTTACGTCCTGCGCCGGCTCCCGCGATATGAAGCGGGATCGCGCCGCGATCCCGCATCATATCGCGGCGGTCCCAGCGCTAATCAACGGCCGGGACCCGAGGCTAATACCACACATCGCCGATCGCGGCGATGTGCGGTATTAACCCTTTAGAAGCAGCAGTCAAAGCTGACCGCCGCTTCTAAAGTGAAACTGAAAGTATCCCGGCTGCTCAGTCGGGCTGTTCGGGACCGCCGCGGTGAAATTGCGGCGTCCCGAACAGCTGATCTGACACCGGGAGGGCTCTTACCTGCCTCCTCGGTGTCCGATCGACGAATGACTGCTCCGTGCCTGAGATCCAGGCAGGAGCAGTCAAGCGCCGATAATGCTGATCACAGGCGTGTTAATACACGCCTGTGATCAGGATGAGAGATCAGTGTGTGCAGTGTTATAGGTCCCTATGGGACCTATAACACTGCAAAAAAAAAGTAAAAGAAAAGTGTTAATAAAGGTCATTTAACCCCTTCCCTAATAAAAGTTTGAATCACCCCCCTTTTCCCATAAAAAAAATAAAACAGTGTAAAAAAATAAATAAATAAACATATGTGGTATCGCCGCGTGCGTAAATGTCCGAACTATAAAAATATATTATTAATTAAGCCGTACGGTCAATGGCGTACGCGCAAAAAAATTCCAAAGTCCAAAAAAGCGTATTTTGGTCACTTTTTATAACATTAAAAAATTAATAAAAAGTGATCAAAAAGTCCAATCAAAACAAAAATCATACCGATAAAAACTTCAGATGACGGCGCAAAAAATGAGTCCTCATACCGCCCTGTACGTGGAAAAATAAAAAAGTTATAAATTTTCCTGCATGTAGTTATGATTTTTTCCAGAAGTGCGACAAAATCAAACCTATATAAGTAGGGTATCATTTTAACCGTATGGACCTACAGAATAAAGATAAGGCTTAATTTTTACCGAAATATGCACTGCGTAGAAACGGAAGCCCCCAAAAGTTACAAAATGGCGTGTTTTTTTTTCGATTTTGTCGCACAATGATTTTTTTTTCCGTTTTGCCGTGCATTTTTGGGTAAAATGACTAATGTCACTGCAAAGTAGAATTGGCGACGCAAAAAATAAGCCATAATATGGATTTTTAGGTGGAAAATTGAAAGGGTTATGATTTTTAAAAGGTAAGGAGGAAAAAAAACGAAAGTGCAAAAACGGAAAAATCCTGAGTCCTTAAGGGGTTAAAGAGTACCTGTAACCAAAATTTTTTTGATATGTTGTTAATTATCCTCTAATAAACAACTTTTAAATTGCATTTATGTCTATTTATACAATTTTTCTGCTTTATACAAAATTATCTCTAGGGGCCACACTAGATATCCTGGCCTGGCCTGAGTCCGAACTCTGTCAGTGCAGCCGGGACACTGAGAAGGTCAGTGTAGCTCCCTGCCTGTCAATCAGACAGACAGGAGTGAGCTCTGTGCCCGCTGCGTGGCCTGACATCGCCACGTCTCTCGTAAAGGAGAGCCAGCCGGCAGCGCATGCCGGCCAAAGCCAAGTCTCAGCACTGCGGCGCTCGGCATGGCAGGTATCGCTACTCCTCCTCCCTGTAAAGCACTTGCAGTGCTAAACAAGGAGGAGGAGACTCTAGAGCAGCCTGCTGCACCATCAGTGACGTTGCATCTGCTGGGGCACACCCACATCCTCCTGCTGGCAGCTCACACTATGTGAGGAATAAGCTAGGTAAGAAACAGCTTTTTAAAGCTCAAAAAAAATGTAAGGGCAGGGGGGTGTTAGGTGTAGTTAGAGAACATAGTGTGAGTTAGTTTACGATAGTTTAATGACAGGTACTTTTTAAAGGACTACTATGATAGGAATGAGTGCCAGCTCCATGGTAATGCTATTTAGGTGAATGATGGACGGGCAAGAGTATCAAATGGAACAGGAGACCAAGTGAACCTATAAAGTAATCTGATGAAGTAAGTTAACCTTGGCACGAGGCAACTGGAAACTACATGGTTTCTGTGCCACAGAACCACTACTCAAAACTGTAAATCTGTTAGATAAACTAGCAATAATCAGGTAGGGATTTTTGGGCTATTTCCTACCACTATAGAATAATCTTATGATGTATCTCACCAGTTCAAATGGCTGCTCTCAAACATCAATACAGAACGCACTAGGTAGACTAAAAGTTTAGTGGTCCTTCCCCTTCAAAAGAAGCATAGCCTCTAGGGATACTAACCTGAGAAACATACAATGATTGCATTGTTGACCTACTTAGTCATGAAACAAAGTACTAAGTTGATTGTACATTGTAAATCTGAACCTAAACTATGCATATTCCCCATTAACAAACAATGTTGTAAACCCTTTTGTTTTTTTAGAATCCTAAATTATGTAATTTCTCTTATTCTTTCTGAGAAGTTTTATCATTTACTATGTCATTAGGGTGCATGCCAAACATGGTCAGCAGCACTGTGTAACTGGTACACTTGACCAGACATCACATGTTGCACTGTGGCCGCTCAGGAGGTGCAAGTGAAGGCCAGTCAGCAGATTTCCTACATTCACACCCCCTAGAGGCGTTTTTTTTAAATGCTTACTTGTCTTGTAGCATTGCTCTTTATTGCAGATCATACCTCCATCACCAATGTTTGTTCCTGCCTTTTAGCTTTGTGTATCTTACTTCTGCTAGCCTTGACTATTCTTTGCTTGCTGTTTTCAACCTTGTAGTCCTCCTGGCTCTGACCTTGGCTTACTTCTCTTGTTTATCTGTTTATCTTCCTTTCTATCTTCCTGGTTTTGTACCTTGGCCTGTCTCCTGATTAACCCTTGGTATCCTGACTTGGTTCCTGAGAATGCTGTTATTGTTTGTGTGACCATTCTACGTCCATCACTTATGCAGTGTAGAGAATGTCGCCCAGTTAGTGGTCTGTCACCTAGGGTGGCTGGGAAAGTATTCATGGGCAAGCTTAGGGGAATAATGTATATGGGCATCTCCTTAACAATGGATCTCCTTAACAATGGGAATAGTACCACCCAGTTGTCAATATATTCATAGCTTTCCAGGAGAAATAACCAACCAACACCAAAATGCATAATATTAAGAAAAGATGCACCTAAATAGTTTTTTTTTTTTTAAGAGATGAAAGTAGTTAGTACAACAGGATTATGAGCAGAGAATATTGATAAATTGGACCAAAATCTCTTTCCATTTTACATTTCTTTTATGATATTTGTAATGATGCAAATTATATAAACAAAATTATAATCTTATGGGCTCATTAAAATCCATTAAGCTTACTTGGAGCTCAGCTGACACACCAGCCAAAATAAGTTACTGTCAACTTGAGCTGATGCTCTTCAATTCTTAGCATAAATTGTCACATCGTATTAATGTTCGTAAACACTTATGTCTATCATATTCAAATTTTGTACTTTCAGCAAATGTCAAAATGTCATTAGGAAGTCAGGATTGTAAGTCAAAAAATATCACTAACTTAAAGGAAAAATGTTAGAATAGTCACCCATACAAACCAGTGGTACTGCCTGGTAATGTGGGCGACGCTGAGAAAAACGATGATTACAATGCCCAGAACCATTGCTCTCTTCATCTGATATCTCCTTATTTCTGAATATGCAAATTAGCAGTAAGTGGCACATGCAGGGTTACGATTCCGTCTTCTGGCACTGTGACGTCAACGCTGTTTCTTCGACTCTCGGCCTGGCTCATTATTCACTGCCTCCCTCCGCCTTTCCTCCCCGCTCTGTAAATCACGTTTACTGCACATGTGCAGCCTCCTGGCTACAACCAGAAGTGGCCTCAGCGCAGTTATGAAGCCGCTCTGAGGCTGCTTCCGGGTGTAGCCAGGAGGCTGCACATGTGCAGTAAACGACATTAGGCAGCGGGAGGAAGTTAAAAATGATTAGCCGGGCCGAGAGTCGAAGAAACAGCGCTGACGTCACAGTGCCCGAAGGCTGAATCGTAACACCACCCATTCCACTTACTGCTAATTTGCATATTCAGAAATAAGAAGATATCAGACAAACAGAGCAACAGATCCAGGCATTGTAAGCATCGTTTTTCTCAGCGTCACCCACACTACCAGGCAGTACCACGGGTTTGTGCGGGTGACTATTCTGACAGTTTTCCTTTAAGTATTCGAAGATGAATATGCAACAACAAAAATCTATGTGAAAGAATGTGCCATTTACTCTGTCAAAAGAAAATGTTGTCCTATAAGACAGCATAAAATTGCTTCCTAAATAAGTAAAGTGTCATATCATCAGCAACCTTCCTGTCAGCGCCTGAATCCCACTGCATGGAATGTATGGAAACAACACCGCCATTACATTGATTATATATCATTATACTTTGACTACTAAAATATCTGATGATCTGAGAGCATGAAATGTAATGGATTTAAAATCAATGCAAAAGTATTCACTCAGTGTGATGATGAGAGATAGATAGATAGATAGATAGATAGATATGATATAGATAGGCAGAGATAGATAGATATGATACAGATATACAGATATGAGAGATGATAAATAGATAGGTAGATAGATAGATAGATAGATAGATAGACAAAGATAGATAGATAGCAACAGGAGAATACAGCAGCACACTGCTAGCACAAAGATATAAATGAAACATGAGTATATAGATGAAACATGAGTATATAGATAGAACATGAAAAGCTATACAGCTGTAATGCAATAAATGAAGTTATGAAACTATGAAATTATGAGGTACTTAGCTTGCAAATTTGGCACCAAATAGCGTGGACCGTCCCACCACGGTAAGGTGACCTCATTCTGGGAGGGACCCTACACTGTGAATATGCCTCTGTGTGAACAGTACAGCAGGCATGCAAGGTCTGAAAGATCCATGGCACCTTATATATACCTAATAGAGGTGGGTGGGGTGCAGGAGCCAACATGGAGGTAGCCACTCCCCCATATGTGTAATACAACCAAAGAATAAATTGGCCAGCACTATTGATCCAAACTATTGTAAAAACCTGGCTTGCAGGTGCAGGCTGCTGGGCTAAATATACAGCAACAGGAGAATACAGCAGCACACTGCTAGCACAAAGATATAGATGAAACATGAGTATATAGATAAAACATGAGTATATAGATAGAACATGAAAAGCTATATCTTTGTGCTAGCAGTGTGCTGCTGTATTCTCCTGTTGCTGTATATTTAGCCCAGCAGCCTGCACCTGCAAGCCAGGTTTTTACAATAGTTTGGATCAATAGTGCTGGCCATTTTATTCTTTGGTTGTATTACACATACGGGGGAGTGGCTACCTCCATGTTGGCTCCTGCACCCCACCCACCTCTATTAGGTGTATATAAGGTGCCTTGGATGTTTCAGACCTTGCATGCCTGTTGTACTGTTCACACAGAGGCATATTCACAGTGTAGGGTCCGTCCCAGAATGAGGTCACCTTACCGTGATGGGACGGTCCACGCTATTTGGCGCCAAATTTGCAAGCTAAGTACCTCATAATTTCATAGTTTCATATCTTCATTTATTGCATTAAAGCTGTATAGCTTTTCATGTTCTATCTATATACTCATGTTTTATCTATATACTCATGTTTCATCTATATCTTTGTGCTAGCAGTGTGCTGCTGTATTCTCCTGTTGCTGTATATTTAGCCCAGCAGCCTGCACCTGCAAGCCAGGTTTTTACAATAGTTTGGATCAATAGTGCTGGCCAATTTATTCTTTGGTTAGATAGATAGATAGATAGATAGATAGATAGATGGTAGATAGATGATAGCTATGAGATAGATAGATAGATAGATAGATAGATAGATAGATAGATAGATGAATAGATATGAGATAGATAGATAGATAGATATGAGATAGATAGATGATAGATAGATATGAGATAGATAGATAGATATGAGATAGATAGATGATAGATAGATATGAGATAGATAGATAGATAGTAGATAGATAGATAGATAGATAGATAGATAGTAGATAGATGATAGATATGAGATAGATAGATAGATAGATGAATAGATATGAGATAGATAGATAGATAGATAGATATGAGATAGATAGATGATAGATAGATATGAGATAGATAGATGGTAGATAGATGATAGATATGAGATAGATAGATAGAAGATAGATATATAAGAGATAGATGGATAGATATGAGATGGATAGATAGATGATAGATAGATATGAGATAGATAGATAGATAGATAGATACAAGCAGGAGAATACAGCAGCACACTGCTAGCACAAAGAAATGTATGAAATGCTATATTGCTATAGTGAAAAATTGAGGTTCTTAGCTTACCACTTGGCCAAATAGCATGTACCATCCCACCACGATAAGGTGACCTCGCAGCGTGCACCTGCATGCCAGGTCCATGCAATAGATGTGTATCAGTATGTGCTGGCCAACTTATCCTTTCTTTTGCATTGTACATATGTTGGTTTGTGCACCCCACCCATTTTATAAGGTTCTGGATGTCCCAGACCTTGCAAGCCTGGTAATTGTATGCTCAGAGGCACATTCATAGTGTGGGGTCCATCCCAATGAGGTCACCTTATCGTGGTGGGATGGTACACACTATTTGGCCCAATGGTAAGCTAAGAACCTCTATTTGTCCCTATAGCAGTATAGCATATCATATTTCATACATGTCATTTGTGCTAGCAGTGTGCTTCTGTTTTCTCCTGCTTGTGTTTGGAGTTTGCCAGGTCCATGTAATAGTTGCGTATCAGCATGTGCTGGCCAACTTGTATTTTCTTTAGATAGATAGAAAAGCACACACATAATTTCAAGTGAAAAGTTTAGTGCACTTTATTCCATTGAAGCAGTGTACAGAGCAGTTTCGGCAGGCTCACTCAGCCTTTTTCAGCTGACACATTGCTCTGTACACTCTTATAATGGAATAAAGTACATGCTTTTTCACCTGGAAAAGTCAGTGTTCTGCAGATGTCCTTCTATAGACAAAAAGCAAGTCCCTGACCAGTGCTTCTATGTGAGCAACTACACAACTACAAAAATGCATGGTTTATACCTCTTGAAGAGTGTTTTTATTCTGTATATTGTAGATAAATAAATACATAATTGAGATTTGTATACTAACGTTAAAGTGTACCTATCATTTTAAAAGATGTTTACAATCCTGCCTGGTTCTGTTACATTGAACCCTTCAGAAAGATAACATGGTGATTTTAATGCTCTCATTGCTGTTATTTAGCCCAAAGAGTTCACCTCCATAATGAGCAGACAGCTATTTCTTATTCTCTGGTGGAACCAGAGCTGGGCAGCTTGCTAGCAATACCCACAACTAGACTTCCTTTCCCTTACTTGTGTGGCCAATCACAAGACAGCACTTAATCCTCTCTGCTAGGCCATGACATAGTGCTGGTGAATGTACACTGGATTGACACTGTGCTGGGGGACTATTATTTATGGCAGATGGAAGGAGAAAAGGTTAGTGATGCACTGGATTTGCAAGGTTCCACTTGAGCAGAAAGAAAATAAACAACAGCAGCACAGCAAAGAAGGGGTTACATTAAGCAGTGATCTGCTGCTATTTCTGCTTCTATAATATGATAATGACAAGCCTGCAGACTAAAAGAAGACTGGAGGAGATTTTATTCAGGAGGCAGCACTTTGTACAGTATACCTTTATGGGTGAACAGAGATGACAGAGAAGCCTTAATTCACTATTCAGGCTCAATGTGGACCCCAGACTGGCTCACTGATTGTAGGTACATAGCCCAAGCTTTCTCCTCCTCTCCTGTACACAGCATTAGCTACAGCCCCTCCTCAACTATTGTGTGTTGCCCAGATGTCTTTTTCGCTAGATATGGACTAAGCCTAACAAAAGGCAGCAAACAATGGGTTGCAGCAAAGTGAGACACCTACTGAACAAGAACTTAAGAGCTTTTTTTTTCTTCTCTTGAGTAAGAAGTAATTTTTTGAGAAATTAAGTGATTTACACTTATGTTACGAATGACATAGAGGGAAGTTGTTTTGAAACAACAGGGACAGCTTAAAAGCGAAGAACAAGTAAATGTCAGCTAGAATAGAATTAAAGAATTCAATGGTTTATACTATTGTGTGGACATCGAGATTTCATGATTTTACCACTGAACACTTATTGCAACTTAGGTAACTTATTGGCCAAAATTATTTTTTAAATGTCCAAAAATGATGAGTGTAAGCCCCACGGGAGGTCAAGAAGTATATTTAAATCTGTAAACACTGTATACAAATACACAAACAATTTTAACTACACGTAAGTCATTTAAAGAGAATATAAACCTGTATTATGTTCTAAAAGTTGGTTTATTTATACTAAAAAGTCAAATATACCAAAAAATGATTTCATTATTTAGGCTGTGAATATGCTTAAAAAAATAAAAGCATTGAAAATCTTTTCTACAATGTGAGTACTTTATGTCTGAATAGAGTCAGCGTTCTAACAAGGGATTATTTCTCAACATAACAGTTTTTACTTTGAGACATTAAAACATGAATTTGTGCAAATGCGCTGAAATTCTCTTTTCAAGTCCCACTATAAATGAGAAGAGCTTGGAAGTATGTAAAAGATTACAATAAATTACACTTTGTGGAGCCATCCCCTAGCATCAAAATCCACTAAGAGAAAGAAATAAAGATTGCTTTTAAGATACTTAAACCATATTATTAAGTGCAAATGTTTTTCCCAACAATATGGTCTTAGGGCCATCATTACTGAGGAGATTATTCAGGGAGAACTGAGCTATTTTTTGGATTTGTAAATGTGTTTTTTTTGTAAAATACATAGCAAGTGCCTGCATTAATATTGTATGAGGAGATAATAATAATAATAATAAGTCACCATGTCAACAAATTTGATTATATTATAAAGACGGAATACAAATAGATAGACTCTCTTGGCACAATATGTAACAGAGAACTGACTGTGGATAGAAAGTATCTACACAAAAGTTCCATTATTTTCTAATAAACCCAGTTGCAATTTCTCATTTTCAAGATGCTCAGAATGGGTTAAGGCGTATTCATTTCAGGTGACTTTTTAGGATAACCTGCCCTGTGTGTGTGCATGAGGAGCAGCCCTATGTCTGCCCATTATAGAACCTGTATATAGTATTGTTCAGCAGATTTCTGCTCTGCATGCTTCAGCTATAATTTGCAGTTCTCCCAGAGCTGGTGGTTGGAGCTCCCACCTCCATAGACTTGTATTGCTTGTCTTGCAGGCACAGGACAAAGCTGAGCTGATTTTCAGAGGTGATCTAAGCAAAATATATATTACAACATTTCTTATATCCTCCTGTACTACTAATCTACACATTTGTTCAAATGACAATGCCTATTTAATTCTATGGAAAGAGCACCAGAAATATATTTTGCTTTCATCTTGCTTCCCAGGACCCATTGGCAATACCCTCTCCCATTAACTTGCTGAAATGCAGTTCCCTGTAGAGAGGAGTTCTGCAGCTTCTTACAATAGAAAAGGGAATGGGACCAACCAAGACAGGACCCCTCTCTCCAAGGGCCCCATAGCATGCTTTTACGGTGGCATATGTTGGTGGTATATGTTTGGTAATACTTCCATCAGCAGCTACTACACAATTTTTTTTCCAGTTCACTTCAGTGTGTCAGTGTGAAAAAGAGATGAGATAAATTCCTAAAAATAGAGATTGTCCAACTCGGTGTAAGTGGTGATTCATCGTATCCCGCTTGCACGAAAAGCCACGATATATTGAGCTACTACTGTCTTTCACTGGCGTTTCTGCTGCTTTATGTAGCCTTTGAGGGGCTTTATGCTACAGCACGATGGAAACTAAGTACTGAGCAGAGAGGCACACATTATATGTCTCACTGCTCAGTGAACATTCGCTCTCCTGGGTGCAATGACCCAGTGAATGTGACCTAAGAAGTAAGAAAAGGATCCTGTTAAAGATGAGAGTCCCTGCTCCTGATTTACCTGAAGCAAATAACACAAAGAAATCTATTTCAGACTGGTCTATTTTTTTCTGCAAAAATTCTGACCAAATTTAATTTGTTCGTAATTTGTTTGCTAGTGTCTAATCTAGAGTCCAGGCTGTCTATTTCACAGCACACTGACTAGCCTTACTACAATTGCATTTACTTGTGATCTGTAAGCAGCACTAGCTATGCCTGTATCTGGGTTCACATTTGATCCTATGACTATTTTGTCGTATATGTCGGCAAACCAGGAGAATGACATGCCAATGTATACCACAGTGTATCTATGCCAAATCCATTGCTTTTAATGGACCAAACTTACTCTAGAAGTGACTACAGTTTAAAGTTTCTCCTGTTTTATTTAATTTAAATTTTTTTTTTTTTGCAGGACTCACAAATATAGTTGACTGCAGAAAAAACTGTATACAACTAGAAATAGAACAAACATAGTCCCTTTCAAACTATGTTCAGTCCTTTGAAAGCAATGGATCCGCCAGGGTGCACACTGTGGTATATGTTAGCATGCTTTTCTCCTGGTTTGTCGGTGTATACCACAAAAAACTTCTCTGATTAAAGGTGAATTCAACCTTAAAGGGGTACTCCACCCCTAGACATCTTATTCCCTATCCATAGGTCAAAAGATGTCTGATCATTCATTTAGAGTGTCGGTTGCAGCGCCGGAGACTCGTGATGGCCGTCAAGCCCCCTCCCATAGACTTACATTAAGGGGGAGTGGCCTTGACATAATCAGCCTCTGCCCCACATCGCCAGCCATCTGGCATGGAGCGATTTTTGCTCTGGGCACCGGATGTCTGGGATGCCACAGCCAAGAACGCAACGTCTGACTCCTGCGATCAGACATCTTATCCCCCATCCTTTTGATAGGGGATAAGATATTTGGGAGTGGAGTATCCTTTTAATATACATAAAAATGGCCTCAACCATTTTAAAGGTTTTTCAATTTTGTGGGCATTTATTTCAATTTGACACAAAATTAAAAAAAGGTTTGGGTATCTGTATAACAGACTAAAGGCAGCAACACAACAGCGAATATCCATTCAAACCCGATGTTAAGATAGATAAAACAGAAATTGGTGTAAATAGCATTCAGGCTGTGATAAGGAACATGAATGGAATAGAATATACACGACAAAAACCACTCCAGCCTCCACAATGAGCCGTACTGGACACAGCTTCAGGGGGAGCGTACATTAAGTCCTTGAAATTGAAAAGACAAAGTGATAACCATTGGCAGCCGTGCAATTTGTAGGTCCTAACAATGAACATGGCTGAGCACAGAATGAATACAGAGCACATCTGAAGTTGGGAAATAAATGTTCTGTATTTTTAACAAAAGAACACACAAATACAATGGATATATATATAGCAAGAGGGTGGACAGATCATACAGAAAGAAGAAAATGCGAATAGGGGATTGATTCTTGTTTGTTGTTTCTTTTTATTCCGTACTGCTCAAATTATAACCAAAATATTGTTTTTCTTTTATTTTCGATGTTATAGATTTATTTATGTACAATATTTAATTAAATCTTTAGTGTAGACAATTTTTAACCTAAATAATAAAAGTTTTTTTTACAGAGGATTCCTGGGAGTATACATTAAAGGGGTATTCCGGGCAAAAACATTTTATCCCCTATCCAAAGGATAGGGGATAAGATGTCTGATCTCGGGAGGCCCGCCGCTGGGACCCCCCGTGATCTCCCTGCAGCATCCGCATTCTATGCGGCAGCTGCATCTCCAGTTTCGGCGGGCCTCCCGCGATCAGACATTTTATCCCCTATCCCCTAAAATGTTTTTGCCCGGAATAGCCCTTTAATGAACAATACTTAAAGGTCACTTTTTCTTAAAGCCCTCTCCAAGCTGCTGCCATTAAAACAATAAATATCTACTTACCTACTGCCACTCCCCTATTGCTTCTGGTATTGCTGCCTGTTCTCCTGTATGGTACTCTTCCTGGTTGCTGGTGGTTGACACGTCAGACTGCTGCTTAGTTATTTGCTGGCCACAATGATGTCCCAACTCGGCCAGTGATTGACTGAGCGGCAACGTGACCTACTGAGCCCCGACACCATGAAGAAAAACAGGGCCTGGGGCTCAATATATCACCCTGCTGCTCAACCAAATTAAAAACAAATTATAATTGTATGCTTCTGGAAGGTCTCTTTAGCTTGAAATATGGACACTGGCACTTACAAAAACCTTTCATATGTTGTAGACAGACATGTCAAAAGTTTTGATCAGTCGGGGTCTGAGTGTTCAGGCTACAAATGTTCACTAGAACTAACTGGGAGCAACACATGTTAAAAAGACAAGCTTTATATGTAAATCTACGAGATTGTCTTGGTTAGCGCATGCTTTTCTCCCTGCCCATTATAGTAATTGGACTCAGACCCCGACCAATGAAAAATTTTGACTTGTCTTTTGGACATGTTAAAAGTGACAGGTGTGTTCCTACATTCAGGTCTTTTGATGCAATTTTTGAAGCCAGGAAAATATCATAAATGGAGGAAACAAGTGCGTGCATACCTTAGTGGCAGACCATGTGGCACTTGGAAAGAGGGGGCACCGTCCTGGTTAGTCCAATTCTGTTTTCTATTGGTAAGAAACTATGCAGAACTCCTCTCTCCAGGGAACTGCATAGTCAGCACCTGAACAGAGGCAGGTAATGAACAATTGGTCAAAGGGGAAATAATAACCAGACCTTTCTGTCCAGGGGGGGGGGGGGGGGGGTTGGCAAAATCAGATGCCATAATAGGAGGCCCACATCCATTTTTGCTTAAATGGGCACAGTCATTAAAACTAATTTTTGCTATTGCACTCCTTACGGTAAATAAATATCTTTCTAATGTACTTTGTTTAAAAAAAGTTTTCTATGTGTTATTTGTGTTTAAAAGAGCTGCCACTAGGTGTCTCCCTACTTGTCCAGAGCACATTTCCTCCCATCTCTTTGGACATCCCATCAGACTTTGGACTCCTGCTGGCCTGGCAGAAGTCCAAAATCAGGAAATGCTGTCTGGAGTGCTGAGGGGTGTGTGTGCAGACTTAGCCAATCATAGCTCATTTCACACACTAAACTGCTCTGGGCTGTGTGTAGCAGAGTGAGGGGTGAAGTTCTCCCCTGTATGGATGATGTAACACCTGCTGGGGAACGCTGCTTCCCAGTCTGTGAATCTGACTGAGACGGAGCAGAAAATACGGAGCAATATCAAGGTAGAAAACTAAAAAATTATATAAATAAAGGCAGGGGGTGGTTTACCATGATGGGGGCAGTGAACTGGGAGGATTATAAAATTTAACAAGATCATGAGAGGTACTCTTTAACTTCTTGGGGATGCATTGCATCCCAGATCCTTAAGGACTCAGGGTGTACCTGTACGACCTGGTCCAGTTTAACGGGTTTAAACCATTCTCACCAGCGGAGAACAGGTTTAACCTGGTGGGTCCCAGTTGCTACGGGCATGGCCGATCGGGCCGATGCCCGGCATTAACCCTTTAGACACCGTGATCAAAGTTGATTGTGGCGTATAAAGCAAAAGTTAAATAATCTATCCCAACAAAAATCGCAATGTCCCGATCAGCTTATCATATGACGGGAAGGTCCTAACCTGCCTCTCCGTTGTTCGATCGGTGATCTACTGCTCCATGCCTGTGCAGAGCGCCGGTTACACTGATCAATGGCATAGCATTGAACAGTGTATTCAATCAGAAGATTGCATGTTTTAGCCCCCCTAAAAGTTCATTAACCCCATCCCTATTAAATGTTTAAATCACCCCCCCTTTTCCCATAAAACAATGTTTAATAGAATAAAAATAATCTTATGTGGTACTGATGCATGCGTAAATGTCTGAACTATTAAAATATAAGATTAGCTAAACCACACGATCAATGGCGTGCACAAAAAAAAATACCAAAGTCCAAAATTATGCATTTTTTGTCACTTCATATACCATAAAAATATTAATAAAAAGCTATCAAAAAGTCCCATCAAAACAAAAATGGTATCAATAAAAACTGTGCAAAAAATTGTGGCGCAATAAATGAGCCGTACACAGAAAAATAAAAAGTTATAGAGGTCAGAAGTACTAATACTAAATACAAATTTTGGGACATGGAGTTTATAATTTTTTTTTTAAATATTAAAATAAAGTAAAAGCTATATAAATTGGGTATACCTGTAACCGTATGGACCTACAGAATAAAGATAAGGTGTCATTTTTACTGAAAAGTGCACTGCGTAAAAACAGGAGCCCCCAAAATTTACAAAGTGGCGTGTCTTTTTTTATTTCACCCCACAAATATATATTTTTTGTTTCGCCGCAGGTTATATTGTAAAATAAGTGATGTCATTACAAAGTAAAATTGGTAGTGCAAAAAACAAGCCCTTATATGGGTCTATATGTGCAAAATGTAAAGAGTTATGATTTTTAGAAGGGAAGGAGGAAAAAACAAAAATGCAAAAACAAAAATTAGCTGAGTCCTTAAAGGGGTCCGCCATGCCCCCTCCCATATACTTGCATTGAGGGGGCGGGGTGTGATGTCACATGGGGCGGAGTCGGGATGTCACACTCATCCACCATTGTGGTCGGGCTCCGAAGCCTCAAGCGTTGCCGGTGTGAGGTGGGTGCAGCAGCCGATATCCCAGGGGCCCCCAGCAGCGGGACCCTGGCGAGCTGACATCTTATCCCCTATCCTTTGGATAGTCCCTAAGAGGTTAAGGGCCCCCTTTCTTCTATGTACACCCCTGAAGACACATACTGTATAAAGTAAAGACTGAGACTTTAAATCCATTCTTGGATCTTCAAAAACTGCCTAAAAAAACCCTAAACATGTAAACTCCCCCTCAATCAAAAATGCCAAATCTTGCAAACGTGCAAAGGTCATGTTTTATATTAAGCAATAATAAGACAGTGATCCCGCAGCCCCTAGTCGTATCAGTATGCAGAAGACCCAATCGGATTCCTTTGAAGCAGCAAGAAAGACAGTGCTTAGTGCTCTGAAGTGGACACATTGACACAGCCAACTCCGTGCAGCTGGATAAGATGTCGCACAAGTGGTTTGCGCTTCCAAGTAAGTCCGGTGCCAGGTTCACGATCACTGAGAAAACCTTGTTATGCACAGATGGAAATGACTGCAAAGTGCATATTGTTTCATGGCTGGCTATGCTGCTTCAAAGAATTCAACTACATAAGCATGGGGGATATTAGCGGTGAATGGACAGAACTGCCATAAAATTTACTTGCAGATTTGTGGATTTTCATGTTGTGGATTTGTGACTGATTTCACCACATTCTGTGTATACGTACAACTAGACACACAAATTCCAGCTGGACGGGTTCTAAGTAAAAAAAAGAAACAATTATCCTTTATTCCATTCACATTAGAAGCAGAATCCACATGCAGGAGAAAGAGTAGATAAAATCGGACGGGTTTCGGACCTTAATCATATCCCTCCTATGACTAAGGTCTACATGACCGGAACGTGTCAGATTTTACCTACTCTCACGTCTGCATGTGGATTCTAATTTTAATGTTAATTATAATAAAGGATACATTTTTTTACTTGGTATCGTGTGCTTAGTGATCTCACTCCGGATCATCCATGCTAGCTGGTGTTCCCTTCAGGTGAGTGCTGGTTTTCTTTGTGTGCATTTGGATATATTCTGTATCCAGGAATAAGATCCATGTTGAATTTGCAGCAAAATCTGCATGTAGTTCATACATTTGTTGCTGAGTATTTGTAACAGATCTGCATGAATAATTCAGAATCACCCTAATTGAGGGTGGGGGGAGGGAGGAATTCAGACCAAGTGTCCGAGGCAGCACCAGCTGTAAATACGACCTTGGTTGTTGCCCATCTGAATTCCCAAATTGTGATAAATTCCTTTTCTTCCTATACAGCAATAATGAATAGTCATCTGCTTTCCCAAGACCCTGAACATTTTTATTCCCTATCCATCCCCCAAATAGAGCCAGACTACAAATACTGTATGTAGCTTGTTAAACCCCTGCACTCATAGTTGGATGAAAGTAATACACTTCTTCGCTGTCATTGATAATCTTGTCTGCCCTTTCTATTGTCCTAGAAAATCTCGGAGCCTATGATATTTGTTGGAATGGCATCCTGCTAGGGGCCAAACAACTGTATTAGTCACTGCCAGTTAAGATATGTTGGAGACACAGTAAAACTTTTATGTGGTGACCTTCAGGATTTGGCATCGGAGAACATGAGGCTTTACCATCATCCATGCTGGAATATCGGAGGAAAACACATTTGATATTTTGTTTGCATGATCGGCTGCCGCGCTTCCTGCTTAACCTTTGTGTCACGGATTCATTTGTGAGTTGTAAATTCAATTGGGTTTATTCAAACGGCTGAAACAAATCAGTTTTATAAAGCAAAGTCAATGGAAAACATGAGCGGGAATACGGCAGTAGCATTTCTTTGTTTGCCGTAAGGAGGTCATAGACAGGTGCATGGCTGCAGAAAATCCATAATGTATTTCCACTTATCACATCAGAACCATCATTTATCCCTATGTCTATACCCGACGTGACATGCTGATTGCTTTAAAGGTAAATGGTTACCAGGATGTGTAGCATAGATAAACTAGGGGGGATTCATAGAACAGATCAAAAGTGTTCTCCATTATAGTAAGCGTGCATTCACACTACAGAATATTTGTTCAGAGAAACTCCGGGCAGCAGCCATCGCCGATATCAATGGCTGCTAGGACTGTGTGGACCTGAACCATCCTCATTGAATTCCGCAAAAAGAATAATCAGGTCCAGAATCCACAATTTTCATGGCAGGAATTCTGGAGTGTTAATGGGTGAATGGAAAACCCATTCACACCAATGATCGATTCATGCAGTGGAATTTTTGAGCAGAATTTCAGAGTGGAATTCCTAGTGTGAATGCACCCTTATAATAACAATTTCTTTATTTATACAGTACTTACACATTCTGTAACACTGTATAGAGATCACCACCATTCACATTGGTCTTTTTCCCCAGTGGAGCTCAAAACCGGAAACTCCTCAGAGGGAGGAGTCTCAGACAAACACAGGGAGACCATACAAAGCTTATGGTTTGATTTGAACCCAAGACCCACATAGCTGCAAGCAACAATAATAACCAATGAGCTACCACGTTGGCTGGTTACTGTGGCATGGTTCTTTTTTGCACACAACAATGTTCGGAAGCACCACAGAGAATAAAGAAAGCAATGTGGGAGCATGCAAAGTGTGCACCATTTAGTTGAAGGTACACTTTGACTCCATTCTCATGAGTGAATCCCAGCAGTCAGGCCCCCACCAATCATCACATTATCACCTATCCTATAGATAGGTGATAACTAATGGAGTTGTAAACACCCCTTTATGGACAAGGCGGATGGGCAGGACAGACTAGCAGCTCCCTAACAGAACAGATTACATGTTGCCAATGCAGATTTATGAAGACAGGAGAAGTGTGGAATGATGTGTGGGTGAAGAAGGGGATCAATTCAGAGAGAAGGACAGAGAGACACAAAAAGAGACTGCAAAAAGACCACAAAAGCTAACTGAGTTTAGATTCACTTCAAGCTTAGATTCACAGCTTAGATTGCTGTTCTATGATATCCTCTATGCTGATTCTGATTTTTATGTATACTATATAGAGATAGAAAAGCAGGATTTTCTATTTTCTGTGTGTGTACATTGTGTGAAAGACATCATAGAGTCTTCACCCACTAGCCGAAAATCACAGATTGACCCTGCAGAGTGTGAATTTTCTAAATGGGCAGCTCCATAAGCACCTGTCAGTAAAATAAGATCTCAAGCCTTTACAATTACCCAGACACATGATGAAGGGGAACACATGCATTAAAAGAGGAGCTAAACTAATATTCTAACTAAAACAATTAACATTGAAAACAGACAATTATGGAAATTCTATAGATATAATACATATAGATATTTTTTTTTTCCACAAGACCTCTTTAATATCTGACATTCTCCAGCATTTTAATTCTATAGAGAAATCCTAGAAACAAGAGCATCAAAGTTGACACATTCTCCCTGGAGAACATGTGCATCAGCTCACCAACCAGTTGGTTAATGAAACAGAACTACTTTTATCATCCAGATCTTAGCTCTGAAGTTTCTGATGCAATTACGGTGCCATCACAACAGAGAGACAGCTGTTTTACAGGTTAATTATTCCGTGTAACAACAAGAATGGGAGATTAATGCTTTTCTTTTTTGCGTGGGCTCAGAACAAACACACTAAAGAAAGTTATTGCGCAACCAGATAAAAGCTCCATCCTGTGAATTAAAATATTCGCATTAGTGATGTCTTCACAGATGTCAAAAATCAAAGCTAAATGCCTGGGCTATGGAAACAAAAAATTCCTAAACTGCAAATAAAGACGAAAAATAGTTGTCAGGTTACGGGCCTTGTGCATCAGCCAAAGAATTTGCTTTATGGTCATTGATCGAATCTTTAGGATGGGTTCAAAAAGTTATAGCTTTTTGCTGTTTTAACCCCATCTTATAAACAGGTACCTGTTAAATGATAGTAGAGGAATCTGGAGGCTCTCTGGTTCCACAAGAACATTAGCCACTTCTCTGTCCTATCTACTTCCTACAACTTGGATGAACTTAAAGGGGTACACCAGTGGAAAACACACACACACACACACACACACACACACACACATATATATATATATATATATATATCTATATTGTCACGATGCCGGCTGGCAGGTAGTGGATCCTCTGTGCCAGAGAGGGATGGCGAGGACCGCGCTAGTGGACCGGTTCTAAGCCACTACAGGTTTTCACCAGAGCCCGCCGCAAAGCGGGATGGTCTTGCTGCGGCGGTAGTGACCAGGTCGTATCCACTAGCAACGGCTCACCTCTCTGGCTGCTGAAGATGCTGAAGATAGGCGAGGTACAAGGGAGTAGGCAGTAGCAAGGTCGGACGTAGCAGAAGGTCGGGGGCAGGCGGCAAGGATCGTAGTCAGGGGCAACGGCAGGAGGTCAGGAACACGGACTAGGAACAGACAAGGGAACGCTTTCACTAGGCACTAAGGCAACAAGATCCGGCCAGGGAGTGCAGGGGAAGTGAGGTAATATAGGGAAGTGCACAGGTGATCACACTAATAGGTAATTGGAAGATTGGGCCAGGCACCAACATTGGTGCACTGGCCCTTTAAATTGCAGAGACCCGGCGCGCGCGCGCCCTAGGGAGCGGGGCCGCGCGCGCCGGGACAGGACCGACGGAGAGCGAGTCAGGTACGGGGACCGGGGTGCGCATCGCGAGCGGGCGCCACCCGCATCGCGAATCGCACCCCGGCAGGAGGCGGGACCGCAGCGCACCCGGTCAGTGGATCTGACCGGGGCGCTGCAGCAACGGGGATGAGGCGAGCGCTCCGGGGAGGAACGGGGACCCGGAGCGCTCGGCGTAACAGTACCCCCCCCCTTGGGTCTCCCCCTCTTCTTGGGGCCAAAGAACCTGAGGAAAAAAAAGTCAATTTTTCCGTGAAGAGGTCCGATGCACATTAGGAGGGGTTCTGTGCGGAAACGCATGAGACAGTCCAATCTTTTATTGTTAATACAATAGATGTAGAGGGGTCTGGCGAGACTGGTCACAGGGACGTAGAACCTGTTGATAAGAGAGGCCAAAAAAAATTTTCCTGCAGATCCGGAATCCAAGGGGACCATAGTAGAGAAGGAGAAGGTAGAGGCAGATATCCGCACAGGCACAGTAAGGCGTGGAGAAGCAGAGTTGACATCAAGAACTGTGTCACCTTTGTGCGGAGTCAGCGTACGTCTTTCCAGGCGGGGAGGACGGATAGGACAATCCTTCAGGAAGTGTTCGGTACTGGCATAGTACAGGCAAAGATTCTCCATGCGGCGTCGTGTCCTCTCTTGAGGTGTCAAGCGAGACCGGTCAACTTGCATAGCCTCCGCGGCGGGAAGCACAGGAACGGATTGCAGAGGACCAGAGGAGAGAGGAGCCGGGGAGAAAAAACGCTTCGTGCGAACAAAGTCCATATCCAGGCGGAGCTCCAGACGCCATCCGGAAGAACGCATGTCAATGCGAGTGGCAAGATGAATGAGTTCATGTAGGTCAGCAGGAGTCTCTCGTGCGGCCAGAACATCTTTAATGTTGCTGGATAGGCCTTTTTTAAAGGTCGCGCAGAGAACCTCACTATTCCAGGACAACTCGTAAGCAAGAGCACGGAACTGAATGGCGTACTCGCCAACGGAAGAAACACCCTGGGCCAGGTTCAGCAGGGCAATCTCGGCAGAAGAAGCTCGGGCAGGCTCCTCGAAGACACCACGGACCTCAGCGAAGAAGGACTGGACTGTGGCTGTGGCAGAATCATTGCGGTCCCCATCAAATTTGTCCGGCAGGGACAAGCAGGGGTTAAGAACGGCCGGTTGCTGCGGAGGAGTTGCAGGAGCCGGCGGAGGAGATAGTTGTTGCAGCTGTAGCTGTGACTGAAGTTGCTGTATCTGCGGCAGCAGCTGCTGTATCTGTGACTGATGACGCTGTGTCTCGGAGATCAAGTATGCCAGCTGTTGATCTCGTTGGGCGATCTTTACGCCAAATTTGTCCGGCAGGGACAAGCAGGGGTTAGGAACGGCCGGTTGCTGCGGAGGAGTTGCAGGAGCCGGCGGAGGAGATGGTAGTTGCAGCTGTAGCTGTGATTGAAGTTGCTGTATCTGCGGCTGCAGCTGCTGTATCTGTGACTGAAGACGCAGTGCCTCGGAGGTCAAGTATGCCAGCTGTTGATCTCGTTGGGCGATCTTTAGGGCTAGCTGGGCGACCAGTGTAGGATCTTCAGCGGGATCCATGGCCGGATCTACTGTCACGATGCCGGCTGGCAGGTAGTGGATCCTCTGTGCCAGAGAGGGATGGCGAGGACCGCGCTAGTGGACCGGTTCTAAGCCACTACAGGTTTTCACCAGAGCCCGCCGCAAAGCGGGATGGTCTTGCTGCGGCGGTAGTGACCAGGTCGTATCCACTAGCAACGGCTCACCTCTCTGGCTGCTGAAGATGCTGAAGATAGGCGAGGTACAAGGGAGTAGGCAGTAGCAAGGTCGGACGTAGCAGAAGGTCGGGGGCAGGCGGCAAGGATCGTAGTCAGGGGCAACGGCAGGAGGTCAGGAACACGGACTAGGAACAGACAAGGGAACGCTTTCACTAGGCACTAAGGCAACAAGATCCGGCCAGGGAGTGCAGGGGAAGTGAGGTAATATAGGGAAGTGCACAGGTGATCACACTAATAGGTAATTGGAAGATTGGGCCAGGCACCAACATTGGTGCACTGGCCCTTTAAATTGCAGAGACCCGGCGCGCGCGCGCCCTAGGGAGCGGGGCCGCGCGCGCCGGGACAGGACCGACGGAGAGCGAGTCAGGTACGGGGACCGGGGTGCGCATCGCGAGCGGGCGCCACCCGCATCGCGAATCGCACCCCGGCAGGAGGCGGGACCGCAGCGCACCCGGTCAGTGGATCTGACCGGGGCGCTGCAGCAACGGGGATGAGGCGAGCGCTCCGGGGAGGAACGGGGACCCGGAGCGCTCGGCGTAACATATATATATATATATATATATTTTTTTTTTTTTATTACAAACTGGTGCCACAAAGTTAAACAGATTTGTTAATTATAAGTACTTATAAGCTGCTGTATACTCCACAAGAAGTTGTATTTCCTTCTGGAGTTCTTTTCAGTCTTACCACAGTGCTCTTTGCTGACACCTCTGTCCGTATCAGGAACTGTCCAGAGCAGGATTGGTTTGCTATGGGGATTTGCTTGTACTCTGGACAGTTCCTGATATGGGCAGAGGTGTCAGCAGAGAGCACTGTGGTCAGACAGAAAAGAATTCCAGAATGAAATACAACTTCCTCTGTAGCATACTGCAGCTGATAGGTACTGGAAGGGTTAAGATTTTTAAATAGAAATCATTAACAAATCTGTATAACTTTCTGACACCAGTTGATTTAAAAAAATATTTTCCACCGGAGTACCCCTCTAAGAATGAACCCAGAAACTTCAGGCAAAAGTTAAAGGGGTTATCTGGTGAAATTATTTTATTTTCCCAATACGCTCGGGCTGCCCCAATTAAAAAACTTTGACTTACTTTCTGCAACTCTACTGCTGCCATATCACCACAGCGATGTCCCATCTCCGCTATTGATAGGCTGAGCAACTGTGTGATGTATTGAGCGCAGGTCTGACCTTCTTGTTGGTGCCTGGGCCCAATACATCATACCTGTTGGGCCCTAAAAGCAGGAAGAAGACCAGGGACAGAGGACAAGAGAGTGATACTGGCGGTACTGGGGAGTTATGGGAGGTAAGTCAAAGTTTTTTTTTTTTTTTAAATTGCCGCAGCCCGGGCATAATGGACATTTTTTTTTGCCATATAATCCCTTTAACACTGATCAAGTTCAGGGTCTCCAGTATTACTAATCATTAAGCCTCCATGACTCTAGTTCCAATAGATCATCACATTACTTCTTTAAGACTTTAACTACAAATTCTTCTGTGCTCAGTCTATTAAAGATGCCCATGCACCTTAGACTATATGCTTCGGCAGGTTCCTCCTCCTGACTGATGATGCATTTTGAATATTTACCTCCAATATTTACTCCTCCCTTCTCCATGAACGATATATAAATGTTCAGTCATGTGTACTGTATAGTTATGTCAAGAGTAAGAGCTCTCACCCAAAGATTTTGGCAGACAGTAATTAAAAGTGTATGGCAACCTTGAAGGAGTTATATTGTATCAGCAAATGTATTATCTATCCACAGAATAGAGGATAAGTGTCTGAATGTGGGGGGTTCGAATGCTGGGACCCCCTGTAATCTGCCGTACGGCACCCTGCTCTCCTTAATGAATAAATCATTGTCAACCACGATACAATGTGATGGCCGACATGCCCCCTCCAGGCATCCTTATGGGAGGGCTGGAGATAGAGTGTTCAGGCATCTCTGGCTCTCCTATAGACATGCAAGGAGGCACGTGATGACCACATCTTCATGCAGGGGCACCAGGCAAGAGATAATGGGCGGTCCTAGCAGTTGGACCCCTCGCGATCTGACACTTATCCCCTATCCTGCGGAAGTTTTTTTTTATACTGGACTACCTCTTTAAGGTTGAATAATGTTCATGCTGATAATACCTCTGGCCAGATTAATATCAGGGTCCTCAGTATCTCAAACTACTGAGCCACCAGTAGAACATTTTGCTTCTTCTTTATCCTTTTTGGATGTCTCTTCTTCTTCTACTACATGCAAAGTCATTTTATGATTACGTAGAGAAGTCCATAAAGATGCTATCAGGTTGAAGGCAAAATAAAAATTGAGTCACTACACACTTCTCTGTCCTATTGGGGGACTCTGTCCTTGCTGCTACTTCTGTAGTCAGATTATGACTAAACATAAACATACATACAGATGTTGTCCCTGCTCAGTCTCAAGTTTCTGCTAACCACTGAACCACCATGACTCTCCAGCTCCATAAGAACACTCCATTATTGCTCCTCTTGGATGTCTCTTCCTCTGCCACCACTTCTACCCTCACTCCATGGCTTTCTGTTTAAGTATACTTTCCAGCCAGCTTAGAATCTATTTATTTAGTTTAACTTCTCCTCAACCGATGCAGACGGTCTAATGGTATATTAATGTGATAGGATCCAAATGACTGGGATACGAGCGGTGTGTATCCATGCATTTACCCCCTCGCCACACTCTCCCCATTGCACCAATTATAGATTGTTATCATCACTGTTCCATCTCTTTACAGCAATGAATGTCTTGTAGCTTTGCAACGCTTGAAGTGATCTTCCCTAGTTTGTGCTGTAGCTGTGGTGGATACTATATGGAATTTTTCTTATACAGTAGGGAGAACAAGTAGTTGATACGCTGCAGATTTTGCAGGTTTCCTACTTACAAAGCATGTAGAGGTCTGTAATTTTTATAATATTTACTCTTTAACTGTGAGAGCCGGAATCTAAAAAAAGAATCCAGAAAATCACATTGTATGATAAAAAAAAAAAAAAAGCATTTTATTGCGCATGACATAAGTATTTGATACATCAGAAAAGCATAACTTAATACACTGCTCAACAAAATAAAGGGAACACTAAGATCCCAGATTGTATGAAATACTTTTGTCTTTACATAGTTGAATGTGCTGGCAACAAAATCACACACAAATTATCAATGGAAATCAAATTTATCAACCCATGGAGGTCTGGATATGGAGTCACACTCAAAATCACAGTGGAAAACCACACTACAGGCTCATCCAACTTTGATGTAATGTCCTTAAAACAAGTCACAATGAGGCTCAGTAGTGTGTGTGGCCTCCACGTGCCTGTATGACCTCCCTACAATGCCTGGGCATGCTCCTGATGAGGTGGCGGATGGTCTCCTGAAGCATGTCCTCCCATACCTGGACTAAAGCAGACGCCAACTCCTGGACAGTCTTTGGTGCAACGTGGCATTGGTGGATGGAGCAAAACATGATGTCCCAGATGTGCTCGGGATTCAGGTCTGAATGCCTTCCTCTTGCAGCACACTCGAACCACATGAGGTTTAGCATTGTCTTGCATTAGGAGGAACCCAGGGCCAACTGCACAAACATATAGTGTCACAAGGGGTCTCAGGATCTTATCTCGGTAACTAATGGCAGTCAGGCTACCTCTGGCAAGCACATGGAGGGCTGTGCGTCCCCCCAACGAAATACCACACCACACCATTACTGACCCACCGCCAAACCGGGCATGCTGGAAGATGTTGCAGGCAGCAGAACGTTCTCCACAGCATCTCCAGACTCTGTCACGTCTGTCACATGTGCTCAGTGTGAACCTGCTTTCATCTGTGAACAGCACAGGGCACCAGTGGTGAATTTGCCAATCTTGGTGTTCTTTGGCAACTGCCAAACGTCCTGCACGGTGTTGGGCTGTAAGCACAACCCCCATCTGTGGATGTCGGGCCCTCATTCTACCCTCATGGAGTCTGTCTCTGACTGTTTGAGTGGATACATACACATTTGTGGCCTGCTGGAGGTCATTTTGCAGGACTCTGGCAGTGTTCCTCCTTTCACAAAGGCAGAGGTAGAGGTCCTGCTGCTGGGTTATTACCCTGCTACTGCTTCCTCCATGTCTTCTGATGTACTGACCTGTCTCCTGGTAGTTCTTCCATGCTCTGGACACTACGCTGACAGACACAGCAAACATTTTTGCCACAGCTCGCATTGATGCGCCATCCTGGATGAGCTGCACTACCTGAGACACATGTGTGGGTTATAGACTCCGTCTCATGTGAAAGCACTGCCAGCATTCAAAAGTGACTAAAACATCATCCAGGAAGCATAGGAACTGAGAAGTAGTCTGTGGTCGCCACCTGCAAAACCACTCCTTTGTCTTGCTAATTGCCTATAATTTCCCCCTGTTGTCTGTTCCATTTGCACTACAGCATGTGAAATTGATTGTCAATCAGTGTTGCTTCCTGAGTGGACAGTGTGATTTCACAGAAGTGTCATTGACTTGGAGTTACATTGTGTTGTTTAAGTGTTCCCTTTATAAAAAAAAAATTTGAGCAGTGTATTTTGTACAGAAACCTTTGTTTGCAATTAGAGAGATCAAACATCCACTCCTCCGAACAGACCATCTCAGATCCTTCAGGATTTGCGGTTGTCGCTGGGCAATATGAACTTTTATTTCCCTTCAAAGATTTTCTAATGGGTTCAGGTCTGGAGACTGACTAGGCCACTCCAGGACCTTGAGATGCTTCTCACGGAGCTACTCCTTAGTTGCCTGAGCTGTGTGTTTTGGGTCGTTGTCATGCTGGAAGACCCAGCCATGACCCATCTTCAATGCTCTTACTCAAAGAAGGAGGTTGTTGGCCAAGATCTTGCAATGCATAGCCCCATCCATCCTTCCCTCAATACGGAGCAGTTGTCCTGTCCCCTTTGCAGAAATGAAGCCCCAAAGAATGATGTTTCCATATCCATGCTTCATCCTTCTTCTTTTCTTCTTCCTCCAAACACAGCGAGTGGAGTTTAGACCAAAAAGCTCTATGTTTGACTCATCAGACCACATGACCTTCTCCCATTCCTCCTCTTGATTGTCCAGATGGTCATTGGCAAACTTCAGACGGGCCTGGACATGCGCTGGCTTGAGCAGAGGGACCTTGCGTGCGCTGCAGGATTTTTATCTATTTATAGTGTGTTACTAATGGTTTTCTTGGAGACTGTGGTCCCAGCTCTCTTCAGTTCATTGACCAGGTCCTGTCATATAGTTCGGGGTGATCCTTCACCTTCCTCATGATCATTTATGCCCCACGAGGTGAGATCATGCATGGAGCCCCAGACCGAGGGAGATTGACCATCATCTTGAACTTCTTCTGTTTTGTAATAATTGTGACAACAGTTATTGCCTTCTCACCAAGCTGCTTGCCTATTGTCCCGTAGCCCATCCCAGCCTTGTGCAGGTCTACAATGTTATCCCTGATGTTCTTACACAGGTCTCTGGTCTTGGCCATTGTGGAGAGGTTGGAGTCTGATTGATTGTGTGTGTGGACAGGCGTCTTTTATACAGGTAACCATTTCAGGTGCAGTTAATACAGGTAATGAGTAGAGAACAGGAGGGCTTCTTAAAGAAGAAAAAAAAACAGGTCTGTAAGAGCCGAAATTCTTACTGGTTGGCAGGTGATCAAATACTTAAATCATGCAATAAAATGCAAATTTTTTTTTTTTTGTTATCATACAATGTGGTTTTCTGAATTTTTGTTTTAGATTTTGTCTCTTACAGTTGAAGAGTAAATATTATACAAATTACAGACCTCTACATGGTTTTCTGATTTTTTGTTTTAGATTCCGTCTCTTACAGTTGAAGAGTAAATATAAAAATTACAGACCTCTACATGCTTTGCAAGTAGGAAACATGCAAAATCGTCAGTGTGCCAAATCCTTGTTTTCCCTGCTACATATATATATATATATATATATATATATATATATATATATATATATATATATATTTTAAACTTAAAGAGGCCAATTAAAAAGTACAAATAGGATAGACATAAGACGGCAGGTAGAGGAGAAAAAGAATGTTTGTGTTGTCACTGACCATCAGAATGGAGTCATTGTCTACTGTTGGCTCCTTCTCTGCTATTTCACGGCTCTTTTTATAATTTCAACTAATTTTAGATTTCAGAGGGAACCTCACCGCTTGGTTCCCCAGCAACATCCGCTTCACAGTGTATCGTTTTATGTATTTTAAATCTGTCTCAACTCAGACTCATTCAGGCATACATTTATCGGCTGCGTAAAGATAACAGTCATGGGTGTACACTGTATACTTAGATCAAAGACTATCATTTGCCCTATGTTTTGTTGTTCTTTTTTTTTTTGCAACTTTCTGGCTATGACAGATCATGAAAGTTTACAACTTTATACAGAACGTTGAAGGAGTTGTTTGCTTTAGAAAACCCTTTTTCTCAAATATTCTGAATAAATAGGAGGGGAGATCCATTGATGAGCCAAAATGGAGAGTCCTACAAAGAGTGTCTCTCTACAAAGAGTGTCTCTCTCAAAGTGGAGAGTCCTACAAAGAGTGTCTCTGGAGGATCCAGCATGTTTGTAACTTACTACTGAAATAGGAATAATTAAATGCTGTATCCCACCTGTGGGGGCACTGTAGGGAATTTGAACAGTTGCCTCCTGATATATTGAGTCAAAGCAGAGAACTGACCTCTTCATATTTTTCTAACAAAAAAAAAAAAAATTGTCCAAAGTAAAAAACACTTTGCACTTGAGTGAACTGGGGTAAAGCAACTCCTTCATACTGCAAAGGGGAGGTCTAAATGAATTTGCTGCCAGCGCACAGGCTCCTTGGATTATTGTAGGGGCACACACACCCTTTGCTCTCGCATTGTCTCTTAGGTTACACCCATTCAGTGGGCTAAGCAGAGAAGATCAAAAAGTTGCATAATTTTGGGAAGAAATTATGTGAAGTCTTGATTTTTTTCAACCATTTTTTAAATGATAAATCAATTGTTTTTACTTTCTTTCTTTTTTTATGAGCCATAACTTGTTTTTTTAATTTCCCATAGATGTATGATACAGCTGTATGATGGCTTGTTTTTGGGACAATTTTTAGGACACATATATATATATATATTATTTAAGCTGTAATTACTTTTTGGGGTAGGGAGAGGCAAAAAAAACAACAATTTCATCTTCCGACAACTCTCCCATGGTAAATCGTCCAGCCCCCACCTACGTATTTATCTCAGTTACAGTGACAGCCCGCTCAGCCAATGATCGACTAAGGTGGGACACCATTGCGACTGCTGGGATGCATACGCCTCAGAAGGTGGGGGATACATATTTAATAGCTGATAACCCCTTTTATGCTAACATAATTTACATTGTCCCATATAGCGTATCCAAAAGATACATATCAGCAGAAAACTATGCTGCTATTGATGAGTACTATTATCTTGGCTTCTGTTGGGTATATGGGGGTATATGGGGGTACATGGTCTTTTCATGCATGGGTCGGTAAGTCCCAGCATTTGTGTCTAATAGACTTGGCTGTACGTTGCTTAACACAGTGTAAAAACCGCATTATATTGATAGCACATCCATAGAGACGATTTTTGAAAGGGTGGATAACCCCTTTAAATAAACTGCTAAAAAATAAATAAAGGGAACACTTAAAAAACACAATGTAACTGCAATCAAATTTCTCTGAAATCACACTGTCCACTCAGGAAGCAACACTGATTGTCAATCAATTTCACATGCAGTTGTGCAAATGGAGCAAACAACAGGTGGAAATGATAGGCAATTAGCAAGACACCACCAATAAAGGAATGGTTCTGCAGGTGGTGACCACAGACCACTGCTCAGTTCCTATGCTTCTCGGCTGATGTTTTGGTCACTTTTGAATGCTGGCGGTGCTTTCACTCTAGTGGTAGCATGAAAGGAGTCTACAACCCACACAAGTGGCTCAGGTAGTGCAGCTCATCCAGGATGGCACATCAATGCCAGCTGTGGCAAGAAGGTTTGCTGTGTCTGTCAGCGTAGTGTCCAGTGCATGTAGGCACTACCAGGAGACAGGCCAGTACATCAGGAGACATGGAGGAGGCAACAACCAAGCAGCAGGACTGCTACCTTTGTGCAAGGAGGAGCAGGAGGAGCACTGCCAGAGCCCTGAAAAATGACCTCCACAGGCCACAAATGTGCATGTGTCCACTCAAACGGTCAGAAACAGAACCCATGAGGTTGGTATGAGGGCCCGACGTCCACAGGTGGGGGTTGTGCTTACAGCCCAACACCGTGCAGGACATTTTGAATTTGCCATAAAAGACCAAGATTGGCAAATTTGCCACTGGCACCCTGTGCACTTCACAGATGACAGCAGGTCCACACTGATGAGTCTGGAGACATCGTGGAGAACGTTCTGCTGCCTGCAACATCCTCCAGCATGACCAGTTTGGCGGTGGGCCTGTAATAGTGTGTGGTACCATTAGGTACCGAGATGAGATGCTCAGACCCCTTGTGAGACCATATGCTGGTACGGTTGGCCCTGGGTTCCTCCTACTGCAAGACAATGCTAGGCCTCATGTGGCTGGAGTGTGTCAACAATTCCTGAAAGAGGAAGGCATTGATGCTATGGACTGGCCCGCCCATTCCCCAGACCTGAATTCGATTGAGCACATCTGGGACTCATGTCTCGCTCCATCCACCAACACCACGTTGCACCACAGACTGTCCAGGAGTTGGCGGATGCTTTAGTCCAGGTCTGGGAGGACATCCCTCAGGAGACCATCCGTCACCTCATCAGGAGCATGCCCAGGCATTGTAGGGAGGCCATCCGGGCATGTGGAGGCCACACACGCTACTGAGCCTCATTTTGACTTGTTTTAAGGACATAACATCAAAGTTGGATCAGCCTGTAGTGCCGCTTTCACTTTGATTTTGAGTGAATCCATATCCAGACCTCCATGGGTTGATAAATTTGATTTCCATTGATAATTTTTGTGTGATTTTGTTGTCAGCACATTCAACTATGTAAAGACGAAATTATTTCATACGATTAGTTCATTTATTCAGATCTAGGATGTGTTATCTTAGTGTTCCCTTTATTTTTTTGAGAAGTGTATAACATAGTGGAAATTTCCACTCATTGTTTTCCCTTGGGTCTCGGTTTGATTGACTAATGTGATTTACAGACCATTTGCCTCTGCTAATTGTATCATAAAGGTTAATGTTATTTTAAAGACAAAATGACCTTAAAATAAAATTAGTATTGTGCCGTATACAAATAGTGAAAGTTCCAATTAATATTTTCAGTGGTTGCATGGAGTACGGCTTGTTTTATACACTCAGTGACATTTCTGAATTGATTGAAAAGGTCAAAGAATACAATTAGATGAAGTGGATGTTGATGTATTAATTTCACATAGCTCATACGGTGCCAACATATACCGTAGTGGTAAATATAGACTGCACTCACAGTATAAGTTACTTATCACAATATAAGTTACAGATATTAAAGTCTAACTGAATTGTAGAACAAATTTAATAAAACAAATATAATTTTCATCATAGGTACACCTCAACTATGAGAGACATAATGAGAAAAAAAATCCAAACAATCACATTGTCTGATTGTTAAAGAATTTATTTGCAAATTAAGGCAGAAAATAATTATTTGGTCACCTACAAACAAGCAAGATTTCTGGCTCTCACAGACCTGTAACTTCTTCTTTAAGAGTCTCATCTGTCCTCCACTCATTACCTGTATTAATGGCACCTGTTTGTATTTGTTATTAGTTTAAAAGACACCTGTCCACAACCTCAAACAGTCACACTCCAAACTCTACTATGGCCAAGACCAAAGAGCTGTCAAAGGACATCAGAAACAAAATTGTAGACCTGCACCAGGCTCCACGCAAGATCTCTCCCCGTGATGTCAAAATGATCACAAGAACGGTGAGCAAAAATCCCAGAACCACATGGGGGGGGGGGGGGGGACCTAGTGAATGACCTGCAGAGAGCTGGGACCAAAGTAACAAAGGCTACCATCAGTAACACACTATGCTGCGAGGGACACAAATCATGCACTGCCAGACGTGTCCCCCTGCTTGAGCCAGTACATGTCCTTGCCCATCTGAAGTTTACTAGAGAGCCTTTGGATGATCCAGAAGAGTATTGGGAGAATGTCATATGGTCAGATGAAACCAAAGTAGAACTTTTTGGTAAAAATTCAACTTGTCGTGTTAGGAGGAGAAATAATGCTAAATTGCTTCCAAAGAACACCATACCTACTGTGAAGCATGGGGTGGAAACATCATGCTTTGGGACTGTTTTTCTGCTAAGGGACCAGGACAACTGATCTGTGTAACGGAAAGAATGTATAGGGCCAAGTATCGTGAAATTTTTAGTGAAAACCTCCTTTCATCAGCAAGGGCATTAAAGATGAAATGTGGCTGGGTCTTTCAGCATGGCAATGATCCCAAACACACCACCTGGGCAACGAAGGAGTGGCTTTGTAAGAAGCATTTCAAGGTCCTGGAGTGGCCTGGCCAGTCTCCAGATATCAACCCCATAGAAAACCTTTGGAGGAAGTTGAAAGTCTGTATTGCTCAGTGACAACCCAAAAACATCACTGCTCTAGAGGAGATCTGCATGGAAGACTGGGCCAAAATGCCAGCAACAGTGTGTGAAAACCTTGTGAAGACTTACAGAAAATGTTTGACCTCTGTCATTGCCAACAAAGGGTATATAACAAAGTATTGAGATGAACTTTTTTATTGACCAAATACTTATTTTCCACCATAATTTTCAAAAAAAAATTCTGCAAAATTATAATGTGATCCATAATGTGATTTTATGGATTTTGTTTTCTCATTACATCTCTCATAGTTGAGGTATACCTATGATGAAAATTACAGGCCTCCTTCATCTTTTTAAATGGGAGAACTTGCACAATTGGTGGCTGACTAAATACTTTTTTTGCCCCACTGTGTGTGTATATATATATATATATATATATATATATATATATATATATGGCTAAAATAAAATTACATGTTTGAAAACTAGGGGAGTTTGTTATATTTGACCTGTATATAGCAAAAAAAAATCCTTCCACAACGATATAACACCTTATAGTGACTCCACTAGACCTTCTATAGTGGTTTTCTATTGTTTTTCATGTATAAAGCTGTTTAACTGTTGCCAGAACAAATAGAGAAACCCTGTGAGTTCTGCTTCCTCCACCCACTTATAGAGAGAGCATGTGAGTCCTACTTCCTCCACCCACTTATAGAGAGAGCCTGTGAGTCCTGCTTCATCCACTCACTTATATATAGAGCCTGTGAGTTCTGCTTCCTCCACCCACTTATAGAGAGAGCGTGTGAGTCCTACTTCCTCCACCCACTTATAGAGAAAGCCTGTGAGTCCTACTTCCTCCACCCACTTATAGGCTTACAGGCTTTCTCTATAATTTTATAGGGGAAGGCCTTTTTTTTTTTTTTTTTTTTTTTTGCTTCCTGGCAACAATTAATCAGCTTTTTACATGTGAATACTGAATAAAATAATAGTAAACTATATATATCCAAGTATAGTATCTTCCTTAATAATCAGGTTATTGATAATTCAAAAAATATGATAATCTTTACATTTTCTGTATTTGAATTACTATATTGCATTACTTTACATATTAGTTGTTATTTAGTCAAATTTAAGTCCTTTAGCTTCACTAGTCTGGAAAACCCGATAAAAACAGACACTGGAGCTGCTCCAGATGTTCTTTTTTTTATAGAAATTATTTGGGTATTCCTTAAAAACAATTGCAGACTGAATGTAAAGAAAGGTGTTCCCATTCACTGATATCAAGCAGAAATCCTGAAAATTATAAGGAATGGAAACAAAAAGTACCGTATATACTCGAGTATAAGCCGACCCGAGTATAAGCCGAGACCCCTAATTTCAACCCAAAATCCCAGGAAAAGTTATTGACTCGAGTATAAGCCTAGGGTGGGAAATACCTCATCCCCCCCTGTCATCATCCAGACCCGTCATTAACATCCTCATCATCATCCCCTTGTCATCATCCCACACATCCCCCCTTCATCATCCCCTTATCATCCCACACATCCCCCCTTCATCATCCCCTTGTCATCATCCCGCACATCCCCCCTTCATCATCCCCTTATCATCCCACACATCCCCCCTTCATCATCCCCTTATCATCCCCTTATCATCCCACACATCCCCCCTTCATCATCCCCACCCCCCTTCATCATCCCCACACCCCCCCTTCATCATCCTCTTCTCATCATTCGACTTCAGTGGTCTTCAACCTGCGGACCTCCAGAGGTTTCAAAACTACAACTCCCAGCAAGCCCGGGCAGCCATCGGCTGTCCGGGCTTGCTGGGAGTTGTAGTTTTGAAACCTCCGGAGGTCCGCAGGTTGAAGACCACTGCGGCCTTCAACATCATCCAGCCCCCTCTCACCCCCTTTAGTTCTGAGTACTCACCTCCGCTCGGCGCTGGTCCGGTGCTGCAGGGCTGTCCGGAGAGGAGGTGGTCCGGTGAGGAGGTGGTCCGGGCTGCTATCTTCACTGGGGGCGCCTCTTCTCCGCGCTTCCGGCCCGGAATAGAGGCGTTGCCTTGACAATGACGCAGAAGTACGTTGGCAATGAACGCACCTCTGCGTCGTTGTCACGGCAACGTGACTATTCTGAGGCCGGGCCCGAAGCGCTTAGAAGAGGCCTCCCCGGTGAAGATAGCAGCCCGGAACCACTATCCCACCGGACCACCTCCTCACCGGACAGTCCTGCAGGACCGGACCAGCGCCGAGCGGAGGTGAGTACTCAGAACTAAAGGGGGTGAGAGGGGGCTGGATGATGTTGAAGGCCGCAGTGGTCTTCAACCTGCGGACCTCCGGAGGTTTCAAAACTACAACTCCCAGCAAGCCCGGACAGCCGATGGCTGCCCGGGCTTGCTGGGAGTTGTAGTTTTGAAACCTCTGGAGGTCCGCAGGTTGAAGACCACTGCGGGTGGGGGAGTTCACTCGAGTATAAGCCGAGGGGGGTGTTTTCAGCACGAAAAATCGTGCTGAAAAACTCGGCTTATACTCGAGTATATACGGTATCTTAGAAAGTTGTGGGCCTTTTTTCTTTTTTTGGTGATTAAGCATTATTACCCTAAAACAAAAATGTTCTTTAAGATGTAATACAGATTTAGAATTTCCTGTTGAAGTTAAAGGGGTATTCCAGGATTTTTTTTTTTATTTGACTGTGTCTCGGAGCCTGTAAAGTTAGTGTAGTTCACAATATAGTGTCTGTACCTGTGGTTGATGGTGGTCTAACAATTCTTATGTGATCTTTGCTCCAATATTTATTTTTTAGCAGGATACAAAATCAGTGTTGTCTCAGGTTTTCCCAGGTTGCAGTGTGGCACGAGACATTACATCACTAGTCAAGTGTTGAAAGGGAGCCTGTCTGCTTCAATGGGGGGGGAGCAACCACTGAGTGGGAGGGAAATCATTCTCCACAGGGTTGCAGGGAATTGTAGTTTACAGACTGCAAGCCAGCTCAGGTGTGCTGCAATAAGTGGGGTGACTGATATGTAGGAGAGAGAAAAGTGACCTCACACTTACAAGCAAGGGATTCTGGGACTTGCATTTTTAGGAAAGGAACTCCAACAGGGAATAGACATTTCACAAACAGAAGACAGAAACGTTGTGGTGGGCTCATGTTACAGCAATTTAGCCCCAAGACAAGCATGTATTTGACTGTCTGAAAGGTAAGTACTAAGTCTGAAAACCCCTTTAATTGGGAAACTCCACAACAAATCTGAATTTCCAGCATAAAACTGGACATTGTTCAGATTTTGCCAATTCCAACACACGGCACACATCCCTCCTTTCCCCGATAGGAAAACTTTTTTGCATTCAGCACCTTCACTTCCATCCATCATCTATTCTGTATACCGGAGAGGTTCTTATTTTCATGTTGATTATCTGTTTTGGAGATGTGAGCAGTCAAAATATTACATCTCGGGAGGTGGAGGACAAGCAGATTTATCCTTCCAGTCTACTGCACTTTACAATGTTTCCATGGAAACCCTAAAAGCTAAAAATTATTAAAAATAACTATTACTGTACAAAAAGTATAATTTTGTAAAAAGGAAATTCTCTAGAAGTCTAATAATATCAATTTATCAGTTACTCTAAACTGTTACAGACATTTCAAGGCAAATTGCTACAGCGAGGCTTTCCTCCAATCCTAATAAATGGAGGCTTCCCACTGGCGTTACCATATACGTGTGATACCCATAATGCTCCCTGCCTTATGTACAGCAGAAGGCTGCCACTTAACATTACATTATGACCTGAAACACCAGGGGTTATTCTTACTGTAATGTTAGTGGAAAAACATTGAATAGTTTAACTTTTATTGTAACAATAATATTTTTTTAAATTGTATGAATTCATGGGAAAGTGACATTTACTTAAAGAGAACCTGTGGTTAGTCCAAAACACGGGGGGAGATTTATAAAAGCCTGCCTGAAGAAAAGTTGCTGAGTTGCCCATAGCCACCAATTATTTTTGAAAAGGCTTCTGAGAAATGAAAGAAGTGATCTGATTGGTTGCTATGGACGACTCAGCAACTTTTCTTCTTGACAGATTTTGATAAATCTCCCCCAATGTTTTTAACTTTCTCCATGCTCCCGAGATATAGCAGTCCTACTGTTTATATGACTAATGTATATTTTTTGCTGAATAGTCAGATGGGCAAAAACGTTGTTGCAAAATGATGTGTGAATGGTAGGCTAAGGGGGTATAATCTTCAAATTCACACATCCAGAACTTGATTCACACCCCCAAAGCCTAACTCATACCCCATATTCACATATTCACACCCCAAGGAGGATTCATGCCCCCTTAGCCTCATATTCACACCCCCTGAGCATTATTTACATCCCCTAGCCCTGATATTTATACCCCCTCCCTCTCTGCATGTCCGGGTAAATGTGTTGGTGCGTAGTGCGAGCCACATCCCTCCATGTTTGGCTTACAATCTCTTAATCACAGCTCTGCCTTACCTGAGGTCGGGATAGGAGAAAGGGATATGATGACTTGATATAAGGACTGGCTATAAAGACGAGACATGAGGATGGTATATAAGTGTTGTGATATGAGGATGGGATATTAGGTCAGGACATAAGGCTTGTTCTATGAGGTCAGGATACAAGCATGGGATATGAGGACCGGATACGAGGACAGGACACAAGGACTGGATATGAGGAAGGGATATCAAGGTTGTGATATGAGGTAAGGATACACGGATAGGATATAATTAGAGATAGGCAAATTTAAAAAAATTTGATTCGGCCGATTTGCCGAATCTTCGGAAAAAATTTGGTTAGTTTCTAATCTATTTGCAGAGAGCCTCAATAGGGATGTAGAACACTTTGCCTTGCCATAACACGCATAGGGAGTGTGCTGGAGTAGTGAAATAATACTGTTGTTCTGTAGGACATGCAGATTACAGGCGTTACTATTAAGCACAATTAAGGAGCCTGGAGGTGGCAGCAGGGTTGGCAGACCATATGGCATCACAATGGTTGATTGCAGTCTTTGAATGGGGAGGGCTTCCTGTGATGATCTCAATTGGCAGACTATGAAACGACTTCTAAACTCTCCCTGCCTGCCTGCATTGATGCGGGCTTGAGGTCAATGGATTTCCCCTGTGCTGATCTGTATTGTCAGTAATGCTGATTAGTGACCTTACAGTGTCTGCTCTCTCTAGCCACAACGAATGTGGACTTGAGATGAATGGATTTGCCACTGTAAAGATCTGTATTGTCAGTAACAGTGATTAGTGCGCACACACAGTCTCAGTCTCTCAGCAAAACACAATGGCTGCTGAACATATAGGGCTGTGACATCACAGGGCTGACTGGCTGCTAATAGGCTGCATGCCGCCATGTGATTCCGGGTGATCCCGCCTTCCCAGACTCCCTTGCCCCATGTCCTGACTAGTGTTGAGCGGCATAGGCCATATTCGAATTTGCGAATATTCACGAATATATGGACGAATATTCGTCACATATTCGCGAATATTCGCATATTCGTAATATTCTCGTTTTATTTTCGCATATGCGAAAATTGACATATACAAAATTTGCATATACAAAAATTTGTACAAACGGAAATTCGCATATGCGAAAATTAGCATATGCAAATCTTCGCATATGCGAAAATTTGCACACCAGTCTTATACAGTAGTATTAGAGCCTTCTTTACACCACACAAGCTGGAAGCAGAGAGGGGTGATCACTGTGATGTGTACTGTGAAAAAAAAAAAAAAAAAAAAAGGAATATTCTTAATTACGAATATACAGCGCTATATTCGCGAATTCGCGAATATGCAACATTCGCGAATAAAATTCATATTGCGAATATTCGGGAGCAACACTAGTCCTGACACATGTAGCTGACATTTTAGCCCCCGGCCCGCACAAAATATAGTGAATGAGGCGATTACCATGAAGCGCAAGGAAATTCAGACTCGTTCAGAATTTTTTTCATGAAATTCAGAACGAATTCGACTTCGTTGGCTTCGATTCACCCATCTCTAGATATAAGGACCGGATACGAGGACCGGATATAAGAACGGGCTATGAGGACGGGATATGAGTGTGGCATATGACGTAAGGATATGAGGACAGGATATGAGGAAGAGATATAAGGTCCGAATGTGAAGACAAGAGTGTCATTGTTGCTTTATCTCTTACACAAGGTTTAGATAGGAAGACCAGGCAACGCTGGGTACTCTGCTAGCAAATTAAAAAAATGGACATACATGAATATCCTGAGTCCATCAGAGCAGGAACTGCCTCTTCCTTGTTTATACAGAGGGGTGATGGTTAAACCCCAGCAGAGCACATACCCCCTACAAACTACAATGTCCGCATTCAATAATAGGGCATGTAGATAGGGATTGTCATGATAAAAGAAATCAAGATACAGTCATTGTAGGCATAAGAAAGAGCGATCTAGAGCAAGGTCCTGGGGTTATTGTTCTCAGTGTCTCATGGGCAGTAATGAATGTAGGGCTCGATGCTATAACACGAGATGTGATCACTTTGTACGTCCATCATTGTATACATGTTCTGTAGCCTTAATCAGGGAGAGAAATAAGTCAAGAGGTTGCGTCTATGAGAAGACATGTGTAAAGGGCGCGTCGTGGGTCGCTGAGTTTACCCTGCACACATACTCATTAATTTCTAACTTTTGAGCCACGGAAAGTCTCATTTACATTACCTGTAGATCAGTGTTTCTCAAACTTGTAGTTTTGCAACAGCTGTAAATGATAACTAATTAATTATCGCCTATCCTCTACGATGGTATACATATCTATGCCATAAGAAAAGGAAACAAGAGTCATGGAAACAGTGGAGCATATTAAATTATCACTTTCTTTTTTGAGCCATCATATCCCGTGCTCATATTCTGACTTCATATCCCGACCTCATTTCCTCATTTCCCATCCTCACATCCCATCCTTATATCCCATTGTCATATTTCGACCACATATCCCTTCCTCATATCCTGTATTTATATTCATTCCTCATATCTCATCCTTATATCCTGTCCTCATATCTCGTCCTCATATCCCATCCTTATACTTTTCCCTTATATCTCATTCCCATATGACATCCTAATATCCCTTTCTCCTATCCTGTATTTATATTCATTCCTCATAACTCATCCTTATATCCTGTCCTCATATCTCGTCCTCATATCCCATCCTTATACTTTTCCCTTATATCTCATTCCCATATGACATCCTAATATCCCTTCCTCATATCTCGTCCTTATATCTCCATCTTAAACAGTGTTTCCCAAACAACGCAGCCTTCGGCTGTCAGGGCATGCTGTTAGCTGTTTTGCAACAGCTGGAGGCACACTGGTTGAAAAACACTGCTGTAGATGATACAGTCCTTATATTCATGCCAAAGGAAACACGAGTAATGGAAGCATTGGATTATATTAAATTATCGCTCTCTTTTTTTTGATCCATCTAATGATAAGTGGACGGCGTTCTCCCTCAGTAATCTGCTTAAGCAATACTCTCCTAAATTAAAAAATGGATGTAATCGGCGCTGTAAACCTGCCCATCCTTATGTCATAATGTAATATCTCCCAGGACTGACACATGTCACCTGAAAAAGGTTTCATCTCAAGGTCATCCTATCCTGCTTGAGGCAGTTTTCCGCTACAGATGGAGCAGAGCCGGATTTGGGAAGGACTTTTCTGCATCATTGAGCGTCATTGAGTTAGAGTAATTCAGTAGGTTTACATACAATCTGATTACATATTCTGATGAGTTCATTGATAAATCTGCTGAATCCCAATATGAAGTAGCAGAGGTGATTTTGATATTTATTTGGTAAACCGTGTTATACTCTGAATTAAGATCCTGAATAGGTTTCCTGGCAGTTCGATGTAAAGTAATGATAGTAGAATGTGGAGGTGCTTAATAACACAGTTAGCTCTGCTATGTCCGTCTGAATTAATTTTGAAACAGTCAAGATGATATTTAGTCATGATCGACAAAAAAGGAAACTTTTCAAATTTTAGTACCCTTTTGGTAGGGAAAGATTTGAGAAGGACAACAACACAACTATTTGGTGTGTGGGAGTATTTCATCTGACTTCCCAATTCCTTTTTATTAGTACCGGTGTTGCCAGATCTTCCAACCTAAACCTTGTGCTAGAGAAAAAGCAACACTGACGCTCTCGTTCTCATATCCTGATCTCACATACAATCCTCATATCCCCACCTTATATCCTGTCCTCATATTCCGACCTCATATCCCTTCCTCATATCCTGACATAATATCTTGTCCTCAAATCCCATAATCATATTCCATTTTTATATCCTGACGTCATGTGCCGTCCTCATATCCCAAACTCATTACCGTCCTCATATCCTGTCCTTTTCTCTCAGCCCCATATCCCGTCCTCATATACTGCCCTCACATCCCGCCCTCATGTCCCTTCATCACAGCCGGTCCTCATATATTGTCCTCATATCTCATCCTCATAGCCCAACCTCATATCCCAACCTCAGATCCTGTCCTCATATCCTGTCCTTATATCCCATCATTATGTCCCATCCTCATATCCCAACCTCACATTCTGTTCTCATATTCCATTTTGATATTGTGTCCTGATATCTTGACCTCATATCTTGTCTTCATCTCTGGACCTTATATCCCATCCTCATATTCAGTCCCCATAAAAAATGTTTCCCCACCAGGGTGCCTCCAGCTATTGCAAAGCTACAACTCCCAGCATGCCGTACAGCCTTTGGCCCTTTTGAAACTTTTTTGTATGCATACTATATGAAATAAACAGAAAGCAATTACCGTATTTTTTCGCCGTATAAGACGCACTTTTTCTTCCCCAGAACTGGGGGGGGGGGGGGGGGAAGTTGGTGCGTCCTATACGGCAAATACACATTAAAACCCTGTCCTATTGCGGCGGTCCCTGCGGCCATCAACGGCTGGGACCCGCGGCTAATACAGGACGTCACCAATCGCGGTGATGCCATGTATTAACCCTTCAGATGCGGCGATCAAAGCTGACCGCCGCGTGTGAAGGGAAAGTGACTCTAACCCGGCTGCTCAGTCCGGCTGTTCGGGACCGCCGCGGTGAAATTCACCGCGGCGTCCTGAACAGCTTACAGGACACCGGGAGGGATCTTACCTGCCTCCTCGGTGTCTGCTCCATGCCGGGATCCCCTGCATCGCCGGCGCTCTCCTCCGTCATCATCACGTCGTCGCGCATGTCGTCCCGTCATCCAATAGGAGCGCCCTGCATAGCAGCGTGCATAGCAACATGATGGCGGTGATGGAGAGCGAGGATACCGGGCAGCAGAGACGTTCCAGAAGGATGGGGACACCCCGGGTACGCGGCAATGGAGGGCGACATCCAGGGCAGCGGTGACGAGCGGCGACGGGTCCAGAGTGGCGGGGACATGTGAGTACCTCCTACACCAGTGGTCTTCAACCTGCGGACCTCCAGATGTTGCAAAACTACAACTCCCAGCATGCAGGCATGCTGGGAGTTGTAGTTTTGCAACATCTGGAGGTCCGCAGGTTGAAGATCACTGTCCTATACTTTACATTGTATTTGTTTCAGAATCTTTTTTTCTAGATTTCCATCCTTTAAAATTGGGTGCATCTTATATGCCGGAGCGTCTTATATGACGATAAATACGGTATGCAAATAGTCTTGCTTAAGAACACCTTACGATTGTGTGTCTACAGCTCCTGTATAGACCTGTGTGTCTATATGGTTATACACTACAAACAAATTAGCTATATACATCAGTTATTTTGCAGGTCCTTCTGCCTTAGAATCCCTGTAGGGGCATGAAACGCTGGTGGCCTGCTGAGAGCAGCATGAGGACGTTCAGCACCATGGACAGCACCATCTGCAGCTTCCACCTCACTGACCGCCGGGATTTACGCTGCTCGAATCACAGTAAAGCTCACAGCTATAGTATACAGCAGTGTTTCCCAACCATGGTGCCTGCAGCTGTTGCTAAACTACAACTCCCAGCAAGCCTGGACAGCCTTTGGATAGGAGTTGTATTTTTGCAACAGCCGGAGGCACCATGGTTGGGAAACACTGGTATACAGCAACAGTAACCCCACCATAGGCTTGGATAGGGTCTTAGGATTGTTTCACACTACAAAATGACTCAGTTTTAAAGATCAGTATGAAGTTCCGTCTGAAAATCAGCTGTAAAACGGCAGTTACAAAATCCTATACGGCCGTTAGAAAATCCCATTCTAGTCTATGGGATTTTTTTAATAACCGTTTTAACCTGTTATAGCCCTTTATTAATAACTGCCGTTATTTTGTGATTGAAGATGGTAAAGAGAGAAATACTATCTTCCGTCACAAAACAACGGCCGTTATTAATAACCGGCTATAACGGGTTAAAACGGCTATTAGAAAAATCCCTTGGACTATAATGGGATTTTGTAACGGCCGTATAGGATTTTGTAACTGCCGTTTTACAGATGATTTTCAGACCGAACTTCGTACGGATCTTTAAAACTGAGTATTTTGTAGTGTGAAAGGGGCCTTACTGCTCTTTTTTTTTCTTATGAATGGACATTTGTTGCTGCAACTCATCGGTTGCTGAGACTTCAATTTTAAATTTGAATTCCCTTTCGAATGAACTTTAAAATTATTAAAATATAAAGTTCAAACAACAGCATCTTATAGAGCAGGAGGAGCTGAGCAGAGTGATATTAATCCCTTATTCTTGGATAAGGAGTCCAGTGTAGGTCCTGCTCAGTGATAGCCGTATGTATTGTCCTGGGATTCATCTATGGAACCTGGCCATCAGCTATATGCAGATATCTCCTACATGTGTGTGCTAGTAATGGACCTCCTATATACTTGTGCTAGTAATGGACCTCCTATATACTTGTGCTAGTAATGGACCTCCTATATACTTGTGCTAGTAGTGGACCTCCTATATACTTGTGCTAGTAATGGACCTCCTATATACTTGTGCTAGTAGTGGACCTCCTATATACTTGTGCTAGTAATGGACCTCCTATATACTTGTGCTAGTAGCGGACCTCCTATATACTTGTGCTAGTAGCGGACCTCCTATATACTTGTGCTAGTAGTGGACCTCCTATATACTTGTTCTAGTAGCGGACCTCCTATATACTTGTGCTAGTAGCGGACCTCCTATATACTTGTTCTAGTAGTCGACCTCCTATATACTTGTGCTAGTTATGGACCTCCTATATACTTGTGCCAGTAATGGACCTCCTATATACTTGTGCTAGTAATGGACCTCCTATATACTTGTGCCAGTAATGGACCTCCTATATACTTGTGCTAGTAGCCGACCTCCTATATACTTGTGCTAGTTATGGACCTCCTATATACTTGTGCTAGTATTGGACCTCCTATATACTTGTACCAGTAATGGACCTCCTATATACCTGTGCTAGTAGTGGACCTCCTATATACTTGTGCTAGTAGCCGACCTCCTATATACTTGTGCTAGTTATGGACCTCCTATATACTTGTGCTAGTATTGGACCTCCTATATACTTGTACCAGTAATGGACCTCCTATATACCTGTGCTAGTAGTGGACCTCCTATACACTTGTGCTAGTAATGGACCTCCTATATACTTGTGCTAGTAGTGGACCTCCTATATACTTGTGCTATTAGTGGACCTTCTATATACTTGTTCTAGTAGCGGACCTCCTATATACTTGTGCTAGTAGCAGACCTCCTATATACTTGTGCTAGTAGTGGACCTCCTATATCCTTGTGCCAGTAATGGACCTCCTATATACTTGTGCTAGTAGTGGACCTCCTATTTACTTGTTCTAGTAGTGGACCTCCTATATACTTGTGCCAGTAATGGACCTCCTATATACTTCTGCTAGTAATGGACCTCCTATATACTTGTGCCAGTAATGCACCTCCTATATACTTGTGCTAGTAGTGGACCTCCTATATACTTGTGCTAGTAGTGGACCTCCTATATACTTGTGCTAATAATGGACCTCCTATATACTTGTGCTAGTAATGGACCTCCTATATACTTCTGCTAGTAATGGACCTCCTATATACTTCTGCTAGTAGCGGACCTCCTATATACTTGTGCTAGTAATGGACCTCCTATATACTTGTGCCAGTAATGGACTTCCTATATACTTGTGCTAGTAGTGGACTTCCTATATACTTGTGCCAGTAATGGACCTCCTATATACTTGTGCTAGTATTGGACCTCCTATATACTTGTGCTAGTATTGGACCTCCTATATACTTGTGCCAGTAATGGACCTCCTATATACTTGTGCTAGTATTGGACCTCCTATATACTTGTGCTAGTAGTGGACCTCCTATATACTTGTGCTAGTATTGGACCTCCTATATACTTGTGCTAGTAGTGGACCTCCTATATACTTGTGCTAGTAGTGGACCTCCTATATACCTGTGCTAGTAGTGGACCTCCTATATACTTGTGCCTGTAATGGACCTCCTATATACTTGTGCTAGTAATGGACCTCCTATATACTTGTGCTATTAGTTGACCTCCTATATACTTGTGCCTGTAATGGACCTCCTATATACTTGTGCTAGTAGTGGACCTCCTATATACTTGTGCTAGTAGTGGACCTCCTATATACTTCTGCTAGTAATGGACCTCCTATATACCTGTGCTAGTAGTGGACCTCCTATATACTTGTGCTAGTATTTGACCCCCTATATACTTGTGCTAGTATTTGACCCCCTATATACTTGTGCTAGTATTTGACCTCCTATATACTTGTGCTAGTAGTGGACCTCCTATATACTTGTGCTAGTAGTGGACCTCCTATATACTTCTGCTAGCAATGGACCTACTATATACCTGTGCTAGTAGTGGACCTCCTATATACTTGTGCTAGTAGTGGACCTCCTATATACTTGTGCTAGTATTGGACCTCCTATATACTTGTGCTAGTAGTGGACCTCCTATATACTTTTGCTAGTAGTGGACCTCCTATATACTTGTTCTAGTAGCCGACCTCCTATATATTGTGCTAGTAGTCGACCTCCTATACACTTGTGCTAGTAATGGACCTCCTATATACTTGTGCCAGTAATGGACCTCCTATATACTTGTGCTAGTAGTCGACCTCCTATATACTTGTGCTAGTTATGGACCTCCTATATACTTGTGCTAGTATTGGACCTCCTATTTACTTGATCTAGTAGTGGACCTCCTATATACTTGTGCCAGTAATGGACCTCCTATATACTTGTGCCAGTAATGGACCTCCTATATACTTCTGATAGTAGTGGACCTCCTATATACTTCTGCTAGTAGTGGACCTCCTATATACTTGTGCTAGTATTTGACCCCCTATATACTTGTGCTAGTATTTGACCCCCTATATACTTGTGCTAGTATTTGACCCCCTATATACTTGTGCTAATATTTGACCCCCTATATACTTGTGCTAGTATTTGACCCCCTATATACTTATGCTAGTATTGGCCCCCCTATATACTTCTGCTAGTAGTGGACCTCCTATATACTTGTGCCAGTAATGGACCTCCTATATACTTGTGCTAATAGTGGACCTCCTATATACTTGTGCTAGTAATGGACGTCCTATATACTTGTGCTAGTAATGGACCTCCTATATACTTGTGCCAGTAATGGACCTCCTATATACTTGTGCTAGTAGTGGACCTCCTATATACTTGTGCCAGTAATGGACCTCCTATATACTTGTGCTAGTAGTGGACCTCCTATATACTTCTGCTAGTAGTGGACCTCCTATATACTTGTGCTAGTATTTGACCCCCTATATACTTGTGCTAGTATTTGACCCCCTATATACTTGTGCTAGTATTTGACCCCCTATATACTTGTGCTAGTATTTGACCCCCTATATACTTGTGCTAGTATTTGACCCCCTATATACTTGTGCTAGTATTGGCCCCCCTATATACTTCTGCTAGTAGTGGACCTCCTATATACTTGTGCCAGTAATGGACCTCCTATATACTTGTGCTAGTAGTGGACCTCCTATATACCTGTGCTAGTAGTGGACCTCCTATATACTTGTGCTAGTATTGGACCTCCTATATACTTCTGCTAGTAGTGGACCTCCTATATACTTGTGCTAGTATTGGCCCCCCTATATACTTCTGCTAGTAGTGGACCTCCTATATACTTGTGCCAGTAATGGACCTCCTATATACTTGTGCTAGTAGTGGACCTCCTATATACTTGTGCTAGTAGTGGACCTCCTATATACCTGTGCTAGTAGTGGACCTCCTATATACTTGTGCTAATATTGGACCTCCTATATACTTCTGCTAGTAGTGTACCTCCTATATACCTGTGCTAGTAGTGGACCTCCTATATACTTGTGATAATATTGGACCCCCTATATGCTTGTACTGAAAGGCTAAGTGGCGGTGCCTACAGTTTTTCGCCATGCACGGTGTCTAAGACAGATTCATAGTTACCAACATTTTAAAAGTAAATCCAAAGAAAGGGCAAAATAATACCAATATATTTTAGGTCGAGTGTGTTAGCAACTAACAAGAGATCCCATATACACACTTGAACATCAATTCTATACGCCAGTAATAAACTTTATTGAAAACATCATTAGATAAAAACAATTAAAAAAGGGACAGTATAGCCAGACAAAAAAGGAGTTGGCAAGGTAGGTAACATATCATAAATTAGCTTAAATGTATAAGTGCAAAACATGACATAGTTATTCCTATCTAAACAATATGGCCACCAGTACAACAAAATATAAGTTACACATAGCAGTCATGTAGAAAGTGCACAGAAAACAATAGCTAAATAAGGAGGTCACTGAATAGATGGCCTCCAGCGAGTGGTCAGGAGGAAGGGGAAAAGCAAATCATAGTGTTCAAATAGGAGCTCAAAAGAGCTGCGGGATACCAATCAATGCCCGCTCATCTTGAGCACAAAAAGCAGCATTGCCATAAAGCTTCCCCACTCACAGAGCACAAGCTAGGAGACACAGACAGTGTACCTACCCACACAACACCAGCACCCATGCCCGCCTTGAAATGCCCAGTTTTGGGCAAGGTGTACATCCCAACAACATTGCAGTACAGTCCATGTGATTATCCCAGCAAAACTGGGACTGTTGCCAAGAACTGTATCCAATTGTAACCTATACCGTATAACATATTAAAGGTAAAAAAAAATTACAGATTGAACAAGTCTGCCTAAACTAAATTTTAGGGCTCAGTATGGCGCAGATTGTGCAGCGTCCGCCTGCTATTTCTTTCCTCATTGTCAATTCTTCCTGGATACATGGGCTCATAGGAGCTCATAAGTGGAGATTACCATGGGCACCATAATGTGAAATATAAAGGGATTTTCACTCCCCTTCCACCACATGGATATGAATGTAGAAATTAATGTGCAGCTGCTCCTATATGGTGTCTGGTTACTATCAGATGGATAAATAGAAGCTCCTGGGCCCCATTGTAAAATATATAGCACAGCTCCGATTTATTCTACCTCATCCAAAATGTTGGTCACCTCAAATGTGACAGAGGGTCCTTTAAGACCCCTCAGGCTCCAGGACCTATGCCAAGCTAAAGTAGTTATGCCACTATTTCCAATAAGATAACAGAAGTTGTTCTATTATCCCACTTGTTGGTTACTGCTCCAGGTCGCAGGATAAGCCACAAGTTCTGGGCTCCATTGATGATTAAAACTTGTGTTTTATTTGATTTTTATTAGAATCAACAGATACAGCCAAGATTGTACAAAAAAAAAATGGTCTAACACATTTTGAGTGTCAACTCTTAATCACAGACCCCTGATTAAGAGCTGACATTCGAAACATGTCAGGCTGCACTATCTCTTATATAGTGTTGGCTGCATCTGTTGCTTTTTATGAAGATTAAATAAGCCATAAAATGTGAACCTGGACCTGTGCTCTTTGTTCAGTGATTTGCATAACTATGGTTCAGTCAGACTTATTTCTTTATCTTGCTAAAGGGGCTCTAAAAATTCAACTTATGCCCCTGGTTGTAGATGTAAGTTTTCTAGGATAAAGAAGGATTGTAGTAAGCTGTGCTGATCGAAAACCCCTTTGAGGGATATTGTTTGCTCTGAACCTCCCTCCCATGGCTGTATCTAAAGAAAGATGATGATCGCCCCCTGTGTACACTCAGCTGGTAATACTCCTTACATTCAGACTTCCAGTTTACATTATAGGTTTACGTCTATTCTGTAATTTCTGTTCAATGACAATAATTTGTCAGGCACAATGTTTACTTCTCCGCAGTGAATGGAGTGTATAATTTTACTATTTTACATACAATGTACGCAGAACTCACACACAGGATTACTATTCCTCCAACACAAAGACTATTGAGTGAAAATATACAAGCAATGTATTAAGGAATTCTAGACAGAATGGAAAATTCTCCAGCGCTGTTGATTTGTGTAAGAATGGTTTATACATACAAAAGATATGTCACAGAGACACAAGCAGCATGGATACAGCAGTGCTAGTCGCATATAGCAGAGTTAAATGCCCATTTGACACAGCAATGCTGCGATGTACTGCATGATAGACTGTAGGGAGACTGTATCAGAAAACAGTAGTGCCTTAGGGTATGTTCACATGTACTGTGGGGTTTCTGCTATTTAAATCAATATCAATAAATAATTGAACATGGAATAAAATCAGCAATAACTTATTATAACAACTTGTGGTTCTTTTACTAAAAGGGAGAAGGTTCATCCGCAGAGAAGGAACAGTCAATAAAACAGGCAGGCTTTAGACTGGAGTAGGGAAAGCTATGGTGTTGGTGTCTCTAGTGTACCGGGAGCTTGTCCACTTTAGCCATTCTTTCAGTAGTCTTCTGTCTTTGTATCTTTATCATGGTAGAGACCAGAGGTGGGAATACGCATTCACTTGTTTCTCTCTTTTTCTACAATTCCCTTTAGTGGGGTGCAAAATCACATGGCATACTTCTATCCAGTCCATGCTCTCACCAGGGAGGCCTAGCTCTCAGTAGAGAGGCTGGATCTGAGCAATCTAATCTCTTCCCTCTGGAAGGTACCTAGCAGGGTTTGAATACGTTCACAGCCATAGTTGCAGTTTCAACAGTAATTACAGAATCCAACATTCTAAAATTGTAGATATCAACACAGAACATCATAAGTAGAGTTAAGCGAGCTTTCTGAGAGTTTCGGAAAGTGTTCGGTCCGCGGCAAACTTGTTTAGTGAAAGCGCAGCACAACTTAACTCTTTTATTACATTAAATCGGCGGGTTTACTGTAACCTCTCGCTGGGCTGAGCGCTATGTGCCGACCCAACAAGGAAGGAGTTAATTAGTGCTAACTTCTTGGGGGTGAAGGTTGGTAATTGTTTACATTATGCAGCCATCAACATGGCTGTATAATATATATATATATATATATATATATATATATATATATATACATACAGTGAAGAGAGTAATATTTACCATTTTGTCGCTGGTCCAGGCCTCTTCTTGCATAGCCCTTTCTCTAGGGATGTTGTCACTAAGGGTGGGCCTACACAAGAAGAGGCCCAGACCAGCAAAAAGATGGTAAGTATCACTCTCTTCACTGTATATATTATGCCGCCATATAGATGGCTGTATATTGTATACACCCCCTCCCCCAAGGAGTTAACTAGTGCTCAGGAGCGCTAATTACCTTCTTCCTTGCTGGGCTGAACTGTACTCGTGGCTGTCAGCTGCAGGCACAGGTAAGCCCCCAACATTACCAGGTTCACACAAGTTGAATTTCAAAAGCTCAGCAAGCTGTGAACCCCCTGAAGTTCTGATCTAATCTGGCCTGTTTGCTAGCTGAGGCAAAGTAAAGAAAGCCCCCTTTCTGGCACTTATATATGGCACTTTTTTGGTACTTTTTCCCCATACATGATATATATATATATATATATATATAATCCCAAAATAAAGCAGCACTACTTATCCAGTCCAACCAAAAAATTGGTGCCAGCTTCCCAAAGGACTTGATCAAAGTCCATCCAAGATAAGAACCAGATACAGGCGCAGCACTGCAACAAAAAAGTGATTTAATATCTCATGTCAGCATTACAACATTTCAGCTCCTCCTGGAGCCTTTTTCAAGCATGCTTGAAAAAGGCTCCAGGAGGAGCTGAAACGTTGTAATGCTGACATGAGATATTAAATCACTTTTTTGTTGGAGTGCTGCGCCTGTATCTGGTTCTTATATATATATATATATATATATGGCATATATATATATATATATATATATATATATATATATATATATATATATGGCGTATATATATATATATATATATATATATATATATATATATATGCAGAGATATCAATATTTTTTTTTTTTTTTGCATGTTTGCATAATGGTTAAAGAGGGTAAGTAAGTCATGTTTTAAAACTTTTTTTAAATGCTTTTTTTGGGCGTCATCACAGAATTGGCCCAAGAGAACCTATAAAACATGGCACTTGTCAGACAGACGACACCCAACCACAGGCCCCATAGAGACCTCAGTGGGACACTGCATATCACATGGTGTTGATTGTATTATTTTCATTATTACAAGTTCCATTTTCATTAATTACCATTTTTATAAAATGTATCAACTATAAATACTAAACTGCAAAGACAGAAATGAGAAAGGACAAAAATGCGGCTGCTGAGAAGATTTTACATGACACTCCTTAATTTTTGCTTTGTCTTTAGCTGGTAGAATATTTTAGACCCATTTAAATATTTGAAAACATCGAAGCCACACTGAAAACATTTAACAATCTCAATTTTAGATATTAGCGCTAATGCTTTGTTTAACATTCAAGAGCTGAAACAAGTTACAAAATAGTGTACTGAAGTTATTATGTTCCAACTTTACTATTAGCAGTGAGCGCAAGGGTCTCAGAGGTCATATACACTTAATAAATAATTATCTTTCTGGTCAGATTAACAGTGATGCTGATCCGAAACAAGAGGCAACAGCAAATGTTCCATTAATATTAAACAGTTACTCCAGTCTCAGAACTGATTGATACAATAAAACGCTAGCCATAAACCCAACACATAGAATATCCACAATATCCTATTGAATTCAATAAGAGCTTAAAAAAACAACAACAAAATTAAACAAATGTAAACCCCCATAAAAACACATTAAAATTTGTAATATACCTTCATTAAAAAATTTGCATATTTTTGGGTGAAAAAAATGTTTCATACTTCTTACCACTAGGGGTCCCTCCACTGTCCAAAACACTGTCCTGACCCCACAGCTATTGCCCGTGTGTTCCCGCTGTGACAAAATTCATGTGACCACTATCTGTGTATCTCATCTAGCTATACCTCTGTATCTCATCCAGATATAGCTACCTGTGAACTTTATAATCCATACCAAATATATAGTCCAAATAAATACTCCAGATAGGTGCCAGCAGTTCTTTTTTTGGATAATTCTTGGCATATATCCACGTTTGATGGATTAGCAATGATACATCCCAAACTAATTCCTCTTTTTTTGTCCACAGACTGTTATATGTTATTCTTGTTCATCCCATATGCATTGCATTAAAGGGGTACTCCCGTGGAATTTTTTTATTTTTTTTTTTAAATCAACTGGTGCCAGAAAGTTAAACAGATTTGTAAATCACTTCTATTAAAAAATATTAATCCTTCCAGTACTTTTTAGGGGCTATATACTAAAGAGAAATCCAAAAAAGAAATGCATTTTCTCCGATGTCATGACCACAGTGCTCTCTGCTGACCTCTGCTGTCCATTTTAGGAACTTCCAGAGCAGCATATGTTTGCTATGGGGATTTTCTCCAGCTCTGGACAGTTCCTAAAATGGACAGCAGAGGTCAGCAGAGAGCACTGTTGTCATGACATCAGAGGAAGTGCATTTCTTTTTTTAATTTCTCTTTAGTATACCGCCCCTAAAAAGTACTGGAAGGATTAATATTTTTTAATAGAAGTGATTTACAAATCTGTTTAACTTTCTGGCACCAGTTGATTAAAAAAAAAAAAATAAATAAAGTTACCCCTTTAAAGAAAGTCTCATAGGCTTCACCAACTTCATCAAGGAGGATAAGGTATGTGCAACACATGAATGTGTTAAAGGGGTACTCCAGTAGAAAACTTTTTTTGCCAGAAAGTTAAACAGATTTGTAAATTACTTCTATTAAAAATTCTTAATCCTTTTAGTACTTTCTAGCAGCTGTATGCTACAGAGAAAATTCTTAGCTTTTTGAATTTCTTTTTTGTCTTGTCCACAGTGCTCTCTGCTGACACCTCTGTCACCTCAGTAGCTGATAAGTACTGGTAGGATTAAGAATTTTTAATAGAAGTAATTTACAAACCTGTTTAACGTTCTAGAGTCAGTTGATATGAAAAAAAAAAATGTTTTTCCCCAGAGTACCTCTTTAATGGATGTTCAACTTTGTTCTACCCAAGGTTATAAAGGTTCACATACCAGGTCAGACATTTGTCTTAAAGGGGTACTCCGCCCCTAAAGGGATAAGATGTATGATCGTGAGGGTTCCGCCGCTGCGGACCTCCGCAGTCTGTCATTACACACCCACCTTTGTCATCTCTTAGCAGCGCTGGAGACTCCGAGTGTGAAGCGTGACGACCAAGGGGCCGGAGTATCGTGACATCACAACTCCGCCTTGTGTGACATTAGCGCTGTGGAGAGCTCACAAAGATGGGTGCGTAATGACAGATTGCGGGGGTCCCCAGCAGCGGGACCCCCGCGATCATACATCTTATCCCCTATATTTTGGATAGGGGATAAGATGTATTAAGGCCGGAGTACCTCTTTAAATCAATGTAACATGCAGGGATGTCATATAATTATACCCTTTATTAATGGGGTTATCCAGGAAAAAACTGGCTCCAGAAAGTTAAACAGATTTGTAAATTACTTCTATTAAAAAGTCTTAATCCTTTCAGTGCTCATGAGCTACTGAAGTTGAGTTGATCTTTTCTGTCTAAGTGCTCTCTGATGACACGTGTCTCGGGAACTGTCCAGAGTAGAAGCAAATCCCCATAGCAAACCTCTTCTACTCTGTGCAGTTCCCGAGACAAGCAGAGATGTCAGCAGAGAGCACTGTTTCCAGACAGAAAACAACAACTCAACTTCAGCAGCTGATAATTATTGAAAGGATTAATATTTTTTTAATAGAAGTAATTTACAAATCTGTTTAACTTTCTGGAGCCAGTTGATATAAGAAGAAAAGTTTTTTCCTGGAATACCCCTTTAATTGTAAGCAATACAAATATTATAAGGCCGGATAACGGAGCATTCCCGATAGGGCCAGCAGTTCTTTTTCTTGCCATATATCCACGTCTGATGGATTAGCATTGATACAAAACTAATTTCCCTCCTATTATCCACAGATCGTTTTATATACTATTCTTCCGTGCTCTATTAATACTTCTCCCCCATTGTTTGTCAGAAAAATCAGAATTATTCTAATCAACGCCGCGCCCCCACCTGTTCTATTCGCACTTCACTCCGTTCAGTTTTACGGAAATTCTCTTTTAGCGTTTAGACTTGTGATTTGTTGCATAATTTAAGGTAATCAATATCCGGCTTGTGCCAGAGTTTCTTCCCCACTTCTCGCAGTGGAACCGACCTACAAATCATCGTGTAAGATGCGGAAGGTGATCAGTCCACTTTATCCGGTGCGCCGCTAATACTACGTAATGAGGCGAATTGTGCGATGGAGTACGGAGCATTAACTGGCTCTATTTCTCTAGATTCAGCAACGTTTTTTTTTTTTTGACACAGTCATCTATGGTCTGCGGCGGCACGAGCCTGACCGCCCCGGTAATGGATTACAAACTATCTTTGCTTCTGGGCCAATCCGCCAGGAAAAGTTTCAGCTTATAGTTGAGATGTGAAAACATGGCCTGTACACCTTCTTCATAAGAACGACATTCTCTAGGGTCAGTGGTCTCCAAAGTGTGGACCTCCAGCCGTAGCAAAACTGCAACTCCCTGCATGCTGGGAGTTGTAGTTTTGCTACAGATTGAGGACCACAATATGGAGACATATGAAGAGGGGAAAAGTGCAGGGGAAAAGCTAGCCAGTTGCCCATAGCAACCAATCAAACTGCTACTTTCATTTTTAAAAATGAAAGAAGCAATCTGATTGGTTGCTATGGGCAACTGCTCAACCTTTCCTCTAGGTTACATTGACACCAATTGTATGGCACAACTCTCCTCATAAAAAAGAATATTTCCTATGTTTGCAACTCATACACCATTGAACATGTATATAAAGGAGAAAACTGCAAATGAAAAAAAAAACAAAAATAAATAAAATAATCTCTCTCTCTCTTTATCTATCTATCTCTCTCTCTCTCTCTCTCTCTCTCTCTCTCTCTCTCTCTCTCTCTCTCTCTCTCTCTCTCTCTCTCTATATATATATATATATATATATATATATATAATCATGTGTATTGTGATGTTCTTCCACACCTAACGAGCATACAGTCATGGTCGTAAATGTCGGCACCCCTGAAATTTTTCAAGAAAATGAAGTATTTCCCACAGAAAAGGATTACAGTAACACATGTTTTGCTATACACGTGTTTATTCCCTTTGTGTGTATTGGAACTAAACCAAAAAAGGAGGAAAAAAAGCAAATTGGACATAATGTCACCAAACTCTAAAAATGGGCTGGACAAAATTATTGCCACCCTTAACTTATTATTTGGTTGCACACCCTTTGGAAAAAATTACTGAAATCAGTCGCTTCCTATAACCATCAATAAGCTTCTTACACCTCTCAGCCGGATTGTTGGATCACTTTTCCTTGGTTGGATCACTTTTCTGTTGGTAATCCTCAGATTTCATGATGCCTTGTAAACATTCAAGGCACCCAGTGCCAGAGGCAGCAAAACAACCCCAAAACATCATTGAACCTCCACCATATTTCACTGTAGGTACTGTGTTCTTTTCTTTGTAGGCCTCATTCCGTTTTCGGTAAACAGTACACAAGACGTTTTGCCAGAAGGATTTTGGCTTACTCAAGTTAATTTTGGCAAAATGGAGTCATTCTTTTTTATGTCTCTGTGTCAGTGGGGTCCTCCTGGGTCTCCTCCATAGCATTTAATTTCATTTAAATGTTTACAGATAGTTCGCACTGACACTGATGCTCCCTGAGCCTGCGGGACAGCTTTAATATCTTTGGAACTTGTTCGGGGCTGCTTATCCACCATCCAGACTATCCTGCGTTGACACCTTTCATCAATTTTTCTCTTTTGTCCATGCCCAGGGAGATTAGCTACAGTGCCATGGGTTGCAAACTTCTTGATACTGTTGCGCACTGTGGACAAAGGCAAATCTAGATCTCTGGAGATGGACTTGTAACCTTGAGATTGTTGATATTTTTCCCCAATTTTGGTTCTCATGTCCTCAGACAGTTCTCTTCTCCTCTTTCTGTTGTCCATGCTTAGTGTGGCACACATAGACACACAATGCAAAGACTATGTGAACTTCTCTCCTTTTTATCTGCTTTCAGGTGTGATTTTTATATTGCCCACACCTGTTACTTGGCCCAGGTGAGTTTAAAGAAGCATCATATGCTTGAAACAATCTTATTTATCCACAATTTTGAAAGGGTGCCAATAATTTTGTCCAGCCCATTTTTGGAGTTTGGTGTGACATTATGTCCAATTAGCTTTTATTTCTCCCTTTTTTGGTTTAGTCCAATACACACAAAGGGAATAAACATGTGTATAGCAAAACATGTGTAACTGCAATCCTTTTCTGTGAGAAATACTTCATTTTCTTGAAAAATTTCAGGGGTGCCAACATTTACGACCATGACTGTATTAGGATGTGCTGCAGCAGCTGGTGTGTGTAGTATGTTGTTTTACAGCATCTGAGGTGTGTATTATGATGTTCATGATATGCTGCAGAAAATGAGGTGCGTATTATGAGGTTCTGCAGCAACTTAGATGCACATTATACTGTTCTACAGCAGCTGGGGTGAGTAGTCTGTTGTTATGCAGCATCCGAGGAGTATGTTATGAGATTTTGCAGCAGCTTAGGTGAGTATTCTGATGTTCTTAAGGTGTGTATTATAGGGTTCTGCAGCAGCTAAACTGTGTATTGAAATGTTCTGCAGAAGTGGTAGGTTTGTGTATTATGAGTCTCTGCGGTGGTTCAGGTACGCATTGTGATGTCCGGCAGCAGCTCATGTATGTACTATGATGTTCTGCAGCAGCTGTGGTGGGTAGTATAATTTTCTATCAAAGCTGCAGCATGTCTTATAATGTTCTGCAGCAGCTGAGGTGTGTATTATGATATTCTGCAGCAACTGAGGTGTGAATTATGAAGTTCTGCATCAGCTTAGCTGTGTACAGTGACCCCCGACCTACGATGGCCCCGACAAACGATCATTTCAGCATACGATGGTCTCTCATAGGCCATCGCATGTTGAAGGCAGCATCAACATACGATGCTTTTGTATGTCGGGGCCATCGCATAAACGGCTATCCGGCAGCGCAGACTGCTTCAGCTGCCACCAGATAGCCGTTTACGGTGCCCCCTGTGGTCCGCTGACGATCACTTACCTGTCCTCGGGGCTCCGGCGCGTCCTCTTCGGGCTCCCTTGCATCGTCGGCGATCTCCATCATCGTCATCATGTCGCTGCGCACGCCGTCGCGTCATCCAATAGGAGCGGCGTGCGTAACGTCGTGATGGTGGCGACGGAGAGCGCGGGTGCCGGGGAAACAGAGGCCTTGCCGGAGCGTCGGGGACACCTCGGGGACGCGGCGACAGAGATGGAGGGCGACATCCAGGGCAGCGGTGACGAGCGGTGACGGTCCGGAGCGGCGGGAACACGTGAGTATAACCTCCCATACCAGTGGTCTTCAACCTGCGGACCTCCAGATGTTGCAAAACCACAACTCCCAGCATGCCCGGACAGCCGTTGGCTGTCCGGGCATGCTGGGAGTTGTGGTTTTGCAATATCTGGAGGTCCGCAGGTTGTAGACCACTGTCCTATACTTTACATTGCACGGATCCCTCAACATACGATGGTTTCAACAAACGATGGTCCATTTGGAACGGATTACCATCGTATGTTGAGGGACTACTGTATTATGATGTTCTGCTGCAGCTGAGGTGCTTATGATAATGTTCTACAGCAGCTGTGGTGTATTATTATGATGCTCTGCAGCAGCTGAAGTGTGTGTACATTTCGCAGCAGCTGCTGTAGTCCCTTTTAGTGGGGGGGGGGGGGGGGGGGGGAGCCCTACACTAGTCAACCAGCAGTTCTCACGGGAGCTTTCTATAGAAACAGTTCTGCTCCATACATCTCTGCAGGAAGATTGATGCAGCGCCTCCCATCTCTCCATAAACCTCAGGTTCTGACCTCAGAATGTGATGTTTATTCAGACATTATTCTTTATACATTCTTTATAATACTAAGCGCTGCGCAGAAACCTGCTGAAGAAAGGGAGGCGGAGGAAGCATTGCAGCGCAGAGCCATGTATTACAGATAGAGGAGGATATAGTGTCAGCCGTATAGATAGATAGATAGATAGATAGATAGATATTGTAGTAGCCAACGGCTGTCCAGGCATGCTGTGAATTGAAGTTTTCCAACAGCTGGAGGTCTTCAGTTTGGAGACCACTTGTAAAGACAAACTATGTCCTCTAGAGATGCACTTTATATCCATATGTTATTATTTGAGGGTCTCAAACAAGAGACCTGACCACCTAGAATAGTCTACAAAAATGATCATCCCTGTAGCTTAGTACTCAGAGAGTTATTCCCTAAAAATAAGTGATGCATCGGGGGAGCGTGCGCCCTACAGCAACAGTGGAAATGAGCGGAGCCGGCGCCAGAGTTTCTCCTTGTTAGTACTAATAGGGGCACGGCAATACAGTTGTTAGCTATTATGGTCGGACGACTACGTTCAGTCACTACCTGCCTACTGGAAGTAATACACTGTATTTCTGCACAAAAGCTTCTAAAGAAGTCTTCTAAGAACTTCTGTCTAAAAAAAAGACAGTCATAGAAGTACTGTGCACACTGTACATGTAAACCTAAGATTCGGTTACTAGGAAATTCTGGGTGGTCAGGTTACCTGTTCGAGGCCCACACATAATAACTTATGGATATAAAGAGTGTCCCTCTCTCTCTCTGGAGGACCATGTTCGTCTGTACCAGTGGTCTCCAAAGTGTGGACTTTAAGCTGTTGCAAAACTACAACTCCTAGCATGCCCAGAGTCCATAGTGGCACCTATAGGCAGATTCCCTGGTAAGTCAATTTTCAAACCATTAAAGAGCCTTAACGAGGTTCTCCAACATAAGGTGATTTTACTAATTTCCTGTTTGCCAATAATGGACATGCCTACCAAAAATCTGTGCTTGTGTTAGTGGTAAATTGCCATGTCCTGTGTCCCCCATCACACTGCTAGCTTGTTTTGGGGAACTGGCTACTTCCTGTTTCTGTGGCCTCCCTCAAACTACAATCCCCAGGATCCCTTGTTTCTTGGTGGGAGGTGATTTATCTCCCTCCCACACATGAACCCCCTCACCCATTGCAGCACAGCTAGGCTCCCTTCCATGCATGCTGTGCTTGAAACTACAATTCCCTGCTGCCCTGTGAAGAATGATCCCCCTCCCACCCAGTAGTTGCTCCAACCATTGAAGCACAGACAGGCTCCCTTTAAACACCTGCACTACAACTTGAAAAAAGCCCAAGACAACACTGATTTTATACAGTGGTCCCTCAATATACGATGGTAATCCGTTCCAAATGGATCATCGTTTGTTGAAACCATCGTATGTTGAGGGATCCATGCAATGTAAAGTATAGGACAGTGGTTTACAACCTGCGGACCTCCAGACGGCTGTCCGGGCATGCTGGAAGTTGTAGTTTTGCAACATCTGGAGGTCCGCAGGTTGAAGACCACTGGTAGAGGAAGTTGTACTGACCTGGATGTCGCCTTCCATCGCTGTCGCCGCGTCCCCCGGGTGTCCCCGAAGTTCCGGCAAGGCCTCTGCTTCCCCGGCATCTTCGCTCTCTGTCGCCGCCATCACGTCGTTATGCACGCCGCTCTTATTGGATGACGGAGAGCGCCGACGATGCAGGGGAGCCCAAAGAGGATACGCCGGAGCCCCGAGGACAGGTAAGTGATCGTCAGCGGACCACAGGGGGCACCGTAAATGGCTATCCGGTGGCAGCTGAAGCAGTCTGCGCTGCCGGATAGCCGTTTATGCGATGGCCCCAACATACAAAAGCATTGTATGTTGATGCTGCCTTCAACATGCGATGGCCTCTGAGAGCCCATCGTATGTTGAAATGATCGTATGTCGGGGCCATCGTAGGTCGGGGGTCACTGTATGCTGTTAAAAATAAACATTGGGGCGAAGATCACCATAAAACACAGGTATATACACTATATTATGAACTACACTAACTTTACAGCCCCTGTAGCATAGTCAAATAAAAACAAATCCCAGGATAAAAGATTACTTAGAGTATTAGGCAAAATAGAATCCTCTCCATAAAAGCGACATCCATCTGTAGACCGCTGTTTTTGTGTTTCGGGGGTCTGTTATGAGGGCAAAACTATAAGGGTTGTAGAGGGAGCACCCTGGACCTAGAGACCAAGGAGGACCTTAAAGTCCTTTTATGTCATATGAGGTCACCAGTTCTATAGATGAGCCTGTCTCAGATTTTATTTTGGGGTCTAATGGCTCGGTTTTATTTAGTAAATCTTTAAATTAAAAAAAAAAAAAGCACTTCTCAGATGGTTCTCCATGGCATGAGAACATGTATGGTATCTCTACAATGAAGAAGTATAACACCATTTATTACAGGGGACTTGGGTTCATCCTGTGCTAAGTAGCAGATAATCTGCAGCAGATGAAGTTGATTGAGGAAAATAAAAAGTCTGGATTGCTTATCGGCTATTACCTCTACCCGCTGCCGTCTATCAATCCCAGGATCAATAACAAACATGGCAGGTCTCATCTGATATTTCATTACAAGCCAGTCCTGTTCTCTCCTCTCATTATACTTTCATGGTCGGACTTATTGATTTGGAAAAGTTGAAATACTAGAAGTGGTTCCAGCTTGTCCTCTGCATCTCCTTCTTTAACTTCTATTTTCTCCTGAAGAAGATCATTTCCTCCTCTAAGTATTTGCTATTTGCTTCGAAAATCTAAGAATGGCAAATATATAGAAGCTGCACTAGGTCAAAGACTGGTATATCAGTGATTTGGCTTTACCTCAATGTTATCGTATGAATTATATATATATATATATATATATATATATATATATATATATATATATAATAATGGGGTATTTCAAAAGGTCATATAGACAGTGCATCTATAGTGGACTCCACCACTCCTGAGAATCAGTGCCCTCCAGTCTCCATTCTATGAGGAGAGTGTGACCTGTGGGCAGGGGTTAAGTCCTGCAGGAATGCGTGGGAATGGAGTTCATGCACTTATTCCACAGCAGGAACACCATTCCCATTAGAAGGAGTCCTGCAGCAGCCCTTGAGTGGATATCTTGGGTTCCCACACTTTTTTTTCCTTGACCCCTGCATGTTGGGTTGTAAAGTGTGCACCAACCTTCTGTTCAATAAGAGGAGGAATAAAAAACGTGTTCCTCAATGAAGGCGCTGGTCCGTGGGTACATTTAAATGTTTAATTTTGACATATAAAGCAACGCTTTTCGACCCCGGACAAGGGTCTTCATCAGGCATCCTGTCCGGGGTCGAAACGCGTTGCTTTATATGTCAAAATTAAACATTTAAATGTACCCACGGACCAGCGCCTTCATTGAGGAACACGTTTTTTATTCCTTCTCTTGTTGTTCTGCTACCGGTGAGACTGACGTCACTCCAGGAAGTTCCTCGTGGCAGCTGTCCGTCTTTCCTCTATCTCAGATGCTACTGGAGGTGTTGTGCTCTTAGCACAACACCCAAGGGTAAGGACCCATCTTTTCTTATACCTGGATTCATCTTTCCAGACGGTCCTCACCCAGGGGCGCACCTTTGGCTGTGTTTTTTTCTTTGCATCACCAACCTTCTGTTGACATCACCTGAACATTACATCCACCAAGAGTCTTAAAGGGGTACTCCACTAGCCAGCGTTTGGAACATTTAGTTCTGAATGCTGATTGCGCTCTGTGGGGGTTGGCCACGCACCATCGTGATGTCACGCCCCGCCACCCCCCTCAATGCAAGTCTATGGGAGGGGGCGTGGCAGATGCCACGCCCCCTCCCATAGACTTGCATTGAGGGGACGTGGCGTGACATCATGAGGGGGCGTGGCCGACCCCCGCAGTGCGCACACAGTGTTCGGAACGAAATGTTCCAAACACTGGCCAGTGGTGTATCCCTTTAATATTTGTTACATATCTGTTACATAATCAGGCTTTGGCTTTAGCAGTCGCCATTCCTGGGTCATACCAATGGCTCCCAGTGCTAAGATACCCCCAGGACTTTTGGTACGGCAAAATAGTGGGACCAATCCACAGTAGCGCAAGAAATGCATACAAACGCATTTCAAATGTCAAAAAAATAAAATAAATTGCAACTCATCATTAGATGTTAGCGGCTGATGGGAGTGATAGTGTTGCAGAGTGTAATAGTCTTGAAGGATGGCTCACAAGCCAGCTAGCATCCTGCTCGGTACTGACAGAGGACAAGAATCCCAAAACAGTTGTCTACAGAAGGGTAACTCCCCATTCTGAGAGAGATTCTGGCATATACCCCCCCCCCCCCAAAATTATATTTTATGGCTTTTAAATGGTAGAAGATTGAGTTGAAGTGGAGCTACCTCCAATTGGTGATACTGTGGAGCAAGTCCTTTTCCTTCCTGAGAGGAGCTACTTTGCATAAAATTGCTCAGAAAAAGTGCTAGTAACAAACAAACAACAGGACAACACAAACTGAAATCCAACAAATGCATCCTTATATCAACAGAGGAGTCACCTTAAACCAGACGCTAGAGATGAGCGAACTTACAGTAAATTCGATTCATCATGAACTTCTCGGCTCGGCAGTTACTGACTTTAGCCTGCATAAATTAGCTCAGCTTTCAGGTGCTCCGGTGGGCTGGAAAAGGTGGATACAGTCCTAGAAGACTCTCTCCTAGGACTGTATCCACCTTTTCCAGCCCAACACAGAGCACCTGAAAGCCGAACTAATTTATGCAGGCTAAGGTCAGCAACTGCTGAGCTGAGAAGTTCATGACGAATCAAATTACTCTAAGTTTGCTCATCTCTACCAGACACAGCAAAAATCTGTCATGGACCTATACTGCAGAATTGTATGGTGGTATTATTATAATTTATTATAATATTATTTAAAGGGAAACTGACAGCTGGTTCACCTGCACTAAATCCAATACACAGGGATATAGCATTGGTGAGCCAGATTAAAGTGATATATAACTTACCTGGGTCGCTACCGAAGTTCCAGAGATATAGGAGGCGTATTAGCCTCCATTGCTAACATGTAAATTGGAGCAATGGGGGTGGGACCTGGCATATCCAGCATCCCGGCCTCTGTCCTCTCCGCTCCTATATTCACACCCACCTTGCGCTTATGTGGGCGAACGTGGTCAGTATGGTATGGAAATATTATTTGGGGCACTGTATGGTAGTATTATGAAAGCACTAAATGGTGGAATTGTTTGAGCAGCATGTTACGTTTGCAGTATACATGGGTGAAGGTACTATATAGGCCTGTTAGTGAGATATTTGTATAAAAGTGTTATTTGAACTGCTATTTGGGCACCATAATATATCATTCTAATCGTTAGCATTATACGGTAAAGTCATATGAACACCCTATTAGGAAATTTCAACAGAATGTTCCGCACATATCTATATATCTATACAGTAGAAACAACCAAGCATTGTTCAGTTCCAGTGCTTAGTACCCCCAAAATACTCTGATTTATTTGTGCATTTGGTGGGTTTGTGTTTAACTACAGTTTTGGGAGCAATTGATACTTAATGAGCCATTTGCTTTATGTTGCTTTTTTTGTTTTATTTTGTTTTACTGGCATTTTTATGGTACAGTCCTTGCCAAGGTAAAGCCATTATTTCCATTGGCACATGGGAGGATTGTAATTACTGTCACTGTCATTATGATATTATATCACATTACAATAAATTATACAAGCCTCGTATTATACCAGAGATTTTTTTTCTTTGCTTAATACTTTGGAAAAGGAGACAGAAACCCTGGAACATCCTGAGGTCAAGAAAGCTTATGCTAATTTTTGTATATGCTAATTTTTGTATATGCTAATTTTTGCATACGCAAATTTTCTCATATGCGAAAATAAAACGTGAATATTACGAATATGCGAATTTAGCGAATATATGACGAATATTCGTCCATATATTCGCGAAATATCGCGACTTCGAATATGGCCTATGCCGCTCAACACTAATCATTACATGCTAGCAAAACAATTGACAAGCTGCAATTTACACCACAACCACTGGGTGACCACATAGAGTATATACATAATAGAGAATCATGAAATTATGTTTTCTTTCTAAGCTCATCTTAGGATATGTCGAGCCAAGATAAAAGGAAGAGCATAACTGGACTCCCATCATATACAGTTCATTGAAGGGGTCCATAGACCCCAATGAACCCCAGAGAAAGAAAATAGATTAACATTGGAATACTATTTTTCTTCTGTAAAACAGTGGTTGCCAAACTGTGCCCCCCCCCCCCCCCCCCCCCCCCCCCCCCCCCCCAGATATTGCAAAACTACAACTCCCAGTATGCCCGGACATGCGGGCATGCTGGGAGTTGTTGTTTTGCAATATCTGGAGGGCCAAACTTTGGAAAACAGTTGGCCGCTGTATACATTCTCTCCAAAATGAGAGCCCACGGATGACATACGCCACCATATAGTGTACATTGCCATGTGTTAGGGCTCTACCTTCATTCCAAATGTCATGATTTGAACAAAGCCTTAAAAGGGTTAATCCAGGATTAGTAAGACATAGCTGTTCACTTCCAGAAACAGCTCCACTCTTGTCCTCAGTTTGTGTGCGGTATTACAGCTCAGTTTCACTGAAGTGAATAGAGCCAAGTCGTAATACCACACAGAACCTGAGGACTGCTATATTTGGAGAAAGCAGCCATGTTTTCCTGAATAACCTCTTTGGGGGAGAGTCATTAAAACTTGTGCAGAGGAAAGATGACCAGTTGCCCCTAGCAACCAATCAGATTGCTGCTTTCATTATGCAGAGGCCTTGTTAAAAATGAAAGAAGCAATCGGATTGGTTGCCATGGGCAGCTGATCCACTTTTCCTCTGCACAGGTTTTGATAAATCTCCCCATTCGAGGATGAGATTAGGCACAACTGGCCCCCCCAAAAAATGCCACAAAATAGTGTGTATTGATATAGGTGTTTTTTCCTTGGTGTTTTATCTCCAAGTTTTTTTTTTCCTTTCTTCATTATAAGTCATGGGACTCGTTCATCCTGTGACTCAAGGATGTTTACTAAAGTATAGAGGGGGGAAAATGAGGAAAAAAACGATAAAAAAATGAATCCGCCTGCCTTTAATTTTTTTTTTTTTTAAACGGCAAGATTTCTTGAAAAAAAAAAAAAAAACATATCCTCAACATAATGTAATTTTGGAAAACTTCCACTAGCCTAAAAATGTCAGAACAGTAAAAAAAGTACCAAAAAAAAAAAAAAAATGTCCCCATTAACATCTGTCCGCAGCGTTTTTGGCCCACAAAAACGCCATACAGCAGGTATGATTTTATATATATTTTTTTTTTTTTGGGGGGGGGGGGGGGAGGCATTTTTTGACAAAAAAAAACTTAATATTTTCTCAGTTTAAGACCCTTTTACAGGCTTTCAGAGGCACGATGATGAGCACCAATCTCATTGATCGGCAATCATTTATGGTGCGTTCACACGTTCAGGTTTGCAATTATTGAATGCAAAGCCAGGAATAGATCATCAATGGACGACACTTATAATGGAGGAATTTAACCTGTTTCAGATCCATTCCTGGCTTTGTATTCGATAAATGCAATTAAAAGCCTGAATGTGTGAACACGGCCATAATGAGCCCTCACACAGCTCGATCAATCACTGACTTTAACTTCATCATTGTCAGCTGCATATCAGTCGGACAAACAAGCTTTATGTTATTTGTTGGTGGATTGTTGGCCCTTTTATATGGAACGAGTGTTTCCATGAGCGCTCATTTACCCCATAATTGGCCCATGTTAAAGGACCATAAGAGGCATTTCTCCACATAAACATATGAATAGCATGTGAACCTCAAACACCATATTTCCTAAAGTACAGAGAGCCTCATAATTAGTGTTGAGCGGCATAGGCCATATTCAAATTCACGATATTTTGCGAATATATGGGCGAATATTTGTCATATATTCGCTAAATTCGCATATTCGTAATATTCGCGTTTTATTTTTGCATATGCAAAAATTTGTGTATGCAAAAATTAGCATATGCGAAAACTAGCATATACATAAATTAGCATAAGCGAAAGCAGAGAGGGGTGATCACTTTGATGTGTACTGTGAAAAAAATAGAAATAAATAAAAAAAATAAATGAACATTCGTAATTACGAATATATAGTGCTATATTCGCGAATAAAATTCTCATTGTGAATATTTGCAAGCAACACTTCTCATAATGCGGCTGGAGAGGTGCGGATCCGTCGCTGCAAAACTAGGGCAGAGTGAAGAGGAAGCGGTGGAATAGCAATGCAGGTAAGGCGTGAGTGTGGGCAGCGGCGGTGCAGCTCATGTGGCAAGACGTAATCCAAATAAAAGAAAAGCAAAGAGACTTGCACTCACCATCCACGGACTTTATTGGCTGGAGTACGGGCACATGCAGCGGAGGCAGGGGCACAAACGGGACAAATTGTTTCGCGCTTGAGAGCGCTTCTTCGAGCCGGCTCGTACTCCGGGCCAATAAAGTCCGTGGATGGTGAGTGCAAGTCTCTTTGCTTTTCTTCTATTTGGACTACTCATAATGCACCATACAGTAGGTAAAAAAATAGTCCAGTAAAATAGTCCAGTAAAAATGATCCATACTCATATGTGTATAGTCCCCATACCTGACAACTTTGGGACACATGGGCATATCAGTGTTTATCTGGATGTACCTGTGCCACTACTGGCAGCAGTATAAATGGAGTAAGAAACAACAACACGGGGTGCACCCCTAGTGAGGATTGTTAGAAAGGTGAATTAGCGTAAAAAAACCTATAGGGTCCTTACCCCTAGGTGTTGCGCTCATGGCACAACACCTACAGTAGCGTCTGGAGAGAAAGATGTGGGAAGGCTGCCAGGAGGAATTTCCGGGGGTGACGTCAGCCAATCCAATAGGAAAATGATTTGAGCATGTAGAAAGTGGCTCCTCTGAATGAAGGTGCTGCTCCCAGTAGATGTATGATTAATATTTTATTGCAACGCAATTCAATCTCGAACCGGGATCTTCATGAGGCTTGCCTGATGAAGATCCCAGTTCAGGATTGAAACGCGTTGCAATAAAATATTAATCATACATCTACTGGGAGAAGCACCTTCATTCAGAGGAACCACTTTCTACATGCTCGTATCACTACTGGCAACAGGAGAGCTGTGATTGACAGCTGAGGGCAGCTATGCCAACGCCTGGGATAATTCTTTCAATCCAAGACATTTAACCCATTACTTGCATTGGTCTAAAGCTTAAAGGGGTACTTTGATGCAAAAAAAAAATTTTTCATCAACTGGTGCCCCAACTGGTGCCCAAAAGTATCTTTCAGTCTGACCACAGTGCTCTCTGCTGACACCTCTTTCCATGTCAGGAACTGCCCAGAGCAGAAGCAAATCCCCATAGCCAACCTCTCCTGCTCTGGACAGTTCCTGACATTGACAGAGGTGTCAGCAGAGAGCACTGTGGTCAGACAGAAAATAAACTCAAAAAGAAAAGAACTTCCTCTGTAGTATACAGCAGCTGATAAGTACTGGAAGGATTAAGATTTCTAAATAGAAGTAATTTACAAATCTGTTAAACTTTCTGGAGCCAGTTGATTTAAAAAACAAAATTGTGTTCCACCAGAGTACCTCTTTAAAGTGTTTTATCCAGGATCAAAACAAATAAAGACCTGCTTTCTTCCAGAAACAGCTCCACTCTTGCCTTCAGTTTGCGTGTGGTATTTCAGCTCAGTTGCATCAAAGGGAACAGAGTGGTAATGCCGCCAGCAGCCTGAGGACAGAAATGGGGCTCTTTTTTTTTAAAAGAAAGCAGATATACATTTATTGCTTGTTAACACAAATAGCTAATCAGCCAATCACATGGCAGCAACTCAATGCATTTAGGCATGCAGACGTGGTCTAGACAACGTTCCTCACACAGCCATCTCTAGGGTTTACAGACAATGGTCCAAAAAAAATAAAAAATATCCAGTGAGTGGCAGTTATGTGTACACAAATTGCCTCGTTGATGTCAGAGGAGAATGGGCAGACTGGTTTTGAGATGACAGAAAGGCTTCAGTAACTCAAATAACCACTTGTTACAACTAAGGTATTCCGAATCACACCTCTGAACGCACAACACGTCCAACCATGAAGCAGATGGGCTACAGCAGCAGAAGCCCACATCAGGTGCCACTCCTGCCAGCTAAGAAATGGAAAGTCTACAATTCACACAGGCACCAATATTGAAGAAAATTGGACAATTGAAGATGGAAAGAACATTGTCTGGTCTGGGGAATCTTGATTCGAGCTGCAACATTCTGTTCTTTCTTTTTTTTTTTTTTTTACATCCCCTTTAATAAGGCAGAAATGGAGATTATTCATTTTAAAAGCTTCTATGATTTCTAACAAACTGGCAACGTAACAATTGACCGACCGCTTCCATGGTTTCACCCTACTGAGCGGGGGCAGACTGGACCCCGTCCAATATCATCCGTCCTCTGCAAACATTTACTGCAATTATTCTCCGGTTAGAGCTGGGGTTATGTTGACAGGCTTATTAGACAGCACCCTTGATATATACAGTAGTGCCGCGTGTATATACAGCAGGTGAAGCTCAGCAGCACAGTATTGATCAGGCGGCTATAGCATACACGTGTAATTTTCTCCCTGCCTGGGAGCTGCTGTCCTTTTTTTGTGAACAGAATTCATGGATCACAAGACCAGTGTTCATGTGAATAAAATAGATAGCGTTCTGGATTGTTGCTTTACTGAGCAATATATCTGGCGATGGCGAATCTATGAGTTATTTACAGAACCGCTGAATTCCTTTTTACAGACCTGTAAAAATTATAAGCAGCCATCAATGATACATTGTGACAGCTCACAGGGCTGTATTAACTCCTTGTATTGTCACATTCATTGTCTACACTCCAATGACTAGAATAGAAGCAAATATATATTTACTTTGAGGAAAAAATCTATCGCTAGACAACCTATTACAAATTGTTTGTTTTTATTATGAAAAAAAAACATACATTTAAAAAAATATATTTATTTATCCTTTTTTATTCCTATTCACAAAAAAAAAAGTCTGGAATATTCCAGTTTTCACACTGGCAGCTAGAGCTGTTCCAAAAGACCAATGATTCTTGTTTTATGCAGATAACTTTGTAGCTTAACTGTATAGACAGGGACAGAATAAGCAGAGTCAAACTTATTTAATGCACAACTGAGTTTTGCTTATAAATCCAACTTTATCTTGTATTTTTCCTTTCCGTGCAAAAGATATTCACTTCACTTCAGTGAAAAAAACTAAACAAAACATTTAGACAAGTCCAATAGCTTATTGATGCATTAGCAACAATTTTATAGTATCAATATACCGTAACTGCATTACCAAAAAGTCAGGCTTGTTTCCTCCTCAGTGCTCGGAAACACCATTCCTGAGTAGAACCATAAGATATCTTGCAGGCCAAGTGTGAATGTTTTCAGAGGCTCCACCTCCTTCTTTGGACATTTTTAGCTTTGCTGTATAGACAGAGTCAGGATAAGCAGAGTCATCTCTCCATTAATGGATGAGTGGGGTAATGACTGTTGGATCAAACTGCTGGATAAGGCAGGATAGGAACAGGGGACATTATGGAGCTGGAAAAGGTACAGAGACGTGCAACTTAACTTACAAAGGGCATAGAACATATATCAGCTATGGGGAAGATAAAAATAATTACATTTGTTTAGACGGTTAAGAGGATATGGTCAACGTATATAAGAATATAAATATTGCCAGGTAAAACCCCCTCAAAAGACAAGGGGAAACTCCCTTAACTCAGCTCCTTGTAGTATTGCTAGTCCTGTAGAGGGACACTACTAGACATCCAGTCATGCTCGTCAGTAATAGAAGCACTTTACCAGTGAAATGCCCATACTGAGTAAGGCCATACAAATAAGCCAGAAGTGCCAAGGTTGTGTTCTCCAGCATGGCAAGTGCACAGATAAGTCCAGCTCATATTTGTATCATCGCCCCATGGCACACATGCAAATGTCTTCCCCATTTTATTGACAGCCACTAAATAAAAAGGATATAGACTGGACTGAAATGGGCTTTTACTTTGTTGGGAAACACCCCTTGGACACTTGAGCTTCATTTTAGGCTTATATCTTGCTAATGGAGAGGACTAATAAAATAAAAGGTATACCCAGAATCATGATCACTAACCCTATGTAGCCATGGGCTTATTTATACACATGTTATTCTGCTGTCAGGTCCCCTATAAACAAATGACAGTTAGGATGTAAAGGGGTACTCCGGTGGAAAACAATAAATATATTTTTATAACCAACTAGTACCAGAAAGTTAGTACCAAAGTATCCCTTTAATGGATGCAATAAACATGTATGACTATTAGGTATGTACAAAATGTGCACAACACAAGAAAAAAAAAATCATATTCTAATACTGTGTAACATTACATCTGCTTAATATAACATAACCCTACGGGAGAAGACACCACATGCAGTTTGCAATTATGGCTAATTTTTTTTGCATGAAATTGTATCCAAACATGCAATTTTATGCAATCCATAGGAATACATTACAAGTGGTGCTGGACGGTATCACACTGGGATGTATATAAACCATGGAGTCCTTAAAGCTATCAATCATGTTGCACCTTTTCCTTCTCGTCAATTTCACATTGACCCCTCTAGGGAAAGCCAATTCATTTCAAAGGGCACAATGTAATGGTCTATTTTCCATGTGGTTCCTCTGTAGGGAAATCGAGCAATTGCTGTGAGGTCACCATAGAGTTTATTATTGAGGAGTCCCAGATGTGAACACTGTGGGGTCAAGGGTATACAGTACATACTGCACGGGGCCATAGGAGAGAGGGGGCCCAGGCCTGGCAGTTCCAGCTATTCTGCTATTGGGTAGCCACACATAGAGAACTCACTTTTCTAGAGGAACTTTAAAGGGTACTCCGGTGCCCCAGCGTTCGGAACATTTTGTTCTGAATGCTTGGAGTCGGCATGGCTGTGACGTCATACCATGCCCCCTCAATCCAAGTCTATGGGAGGGGGCGTGGCGGATGCCACGTCCCCTCCCATAGACTTGCATTGAGGGTGTGTGGTGTGACGTCACAAGGGGGTGTGGTTGTGACATCACGACCCCCCCGATGTCTAGGGGTGAAGTACCCCTTTAATAGCAAACTAGAGGGTAAAAATTGATCACACAAACAGATTCATGGCTACCAGCTCCTGAGCCCAATGCTGGGCTTCTATCCCTCATTATTCCCCCTTAGACACCAGATATGGGCATGACTACTACCTCTACAGCCCCTATAACTATGTCATGGTGAGGGCATGGTAAAAACATTCTATCCTGGTTAGCAAAACATTTACCTGGATAGTTCATTGTATTCTTATCTATGGAGCCATCTTTAGGAAAAAGCGGAAAACCGGACCAAGGAATGGGCAGGGTTTAGTCAAACCTAAACTAAAGTGGTTGCTTGTGGAAGTTCCAAAGCAGTTTTTGGGGGTTTTCCTGGGGGGTGGAGCTTCAATGTCGTGATTTTGTGACTTCTCTGGTCATTTTGGTGGCTAGGGCTTAAAAGAGTCGTGCAGCAACTTTATTTTCTAGAAATGCCCATGGGTGCTGCCAAAATAAAGAAAAATAAGTCATAGTCACCTGCCCTGTTTTTCCACCACTGCTGTCCGACAGCACTTGGTCCCGTGTCTTCTCAGCGTCCAATGAAGTACGGACCCTGCAGGAACAGAAGTGGATCTTTGCTGTAGCAAGAGATAGGCTTAACGGGCAGTTGCTGCAGATGCAACATGTCACCAGAAGCCGTAAGAAGCCAAGCGCCAACAGAGTCTGGTGCCTTTGGGGCGGCACTGGCAGCAGACCCAGGCCGGTGAGTATGAGTTATTTTATTTTGGCAGAAACTGGGGTATTTCTTTAGAAGAAGGGGGGAGAAAGTTTCTCCCAAGGCAACCCCTTTATATGTCCATCTTTAAAAGTTGGCAAGTGTAATATTTATGGAGGATCCTTCTTATCAACTCATTAATGTTACTATACATCTCGGTGATGACATCACTGTGATTTCCACAATGATCAGTCATTCTGATACTTAGACAAGCGATCACTATTACACAGTACCACCCAAGTTGCAGTCCATTGGGCTGCTCTGGGGCCCTTTAAAAGAGAGCAGGCTCCATCTTGGTTGCTCCCATTCCTTTTTATTTATTTTTTGCTAAAAAAAACTGTGCAGAATTCCTTTTTCCAGGAAACTGCATTGTCAACACATTAATGGAGAAGGGTATTGACCAATATTGACCAATGAGTTATGAGAAACAAAGGGGAAAAAAACGCCAGACCTTTCTTTCCTGAGGGGCAAAACCAGACATCATGGGAAGCCCATTTGGATATTTTCTACTGGGCCCCCTTTCTTCAATGAACACCATTGGTACCACCTCTGAGATCATTTGGAGATCCTTTGGCAGCAAGGTAGCTCGGTGGTTAGTGTTGTTGCCTTGCAGCACCGAACCCTAGATACAAATCCCACCAAGGACAACATTTGTCAAGAAGTTTGTACGTTCTCTTTAGGTGGGCTTTACCCAGGCCTGGTGCAAGGATTTTTGCCACCCTAGGCGAAAGATAATTTTGCCACCCCTTGACCCTGCCTATTGACTCCGCCCTTTGACACACCCCACCTTACTACTTGGGTGAAACACTGTTAGGCGGACGGTTGTATGGAGGCGCATGCAATGTCAGGATGCTGGATGGACCTGACCTTAGTGATCGTGCCTCTCTGCCCTGGAGGTGGCAGTGCCAGATGCAGATTGTTATGGTGCCAGGGTGTGGAGGCGGAGGGTTTTGCTGGATGGGCAGGTGCTTTTAATGCTGGATAACTTTATTGCTGCGGGCAGAGCGCCGCCCGCATCAAGAATGTGCTCTAGGCGGCTGCCTATTTTGCAAATAGGCAGAGCCGGCCCTGGTTTTACCAATAGGTGAATTTTGATTTTGTGCCCCAACGGGGACAGGAACTGATTGCAGGGAAGTACAAGCACTGCGGAAAATGTTGGCACTATATAAATAAAAAAATAATTTTTATCTGAAGAAAATTGACCTGTGACTGATCCAAAATTGCTCTACCACTGCCATCCTAGCACTGGGCACTTGTTAGTCCATATACTTTTTTTTTCCTCTCCCGGACCATTTTCTCATTCTTACAGAGTCTATTTCACATTTTCTAGAATCTGTGTATAAGGAAGCAAATCTTCCAGTGACCTAATAAGAAATGAGTGAAGTTGGATCCTTTATTCTTTTGTGGATTTGCAGAAGATTTCAGTCTTTATTGGCTGCAGAATTTTCCCTTGTACACTTGCTGCAGGGCCAGAACGCAGTTGTGAAGCGACAGACGTGGTTGCTGCATACGTCCCTTCATACAGATGAAGAACAGCTCCCTCGATATCTCCACAACATATTAAAGGTCTCCCGACCCCTGTGTAATGCAGAACTCCACAGAAGACACACAATGAAGATGTTATGAAGCTTTATTTACACCAATGTCTCCCTGGGATTATACAGAGAGCACGTAACCTACAATCTTCCCTCACCCTTTCCCCTGGGTCTTGCTTGTCTTATATGGAGAAGTTATATGATTTACATGTAGCTATATGTAGTGTTGAGCTCGAATATTCACAAATTTTTTTTCAACACAGAACACATCACAGTGATCTCATCCCTCCCTGCTTCCAGCTTGTGGTCTAAAGAAGGCTCCTATACTATTTACTGTATTAGACTGGAGAGCAAATATTCACGAATATGCGAATATTCGCAAATATCCTCATATTCGCAAATATCGTCACTAAAATTAGATAGGTAGACCGATAGTGACGATATTCGTGAATATGACATGACAATATTCAAAATGAAAAATGTCATAGACCCATCATCACTTCTGTATATTGGTTATATTGGTTAAGGCAGTGCTTCCTTCGGCTGTCTGGGTATGCTGGGAGTTGTAGTTTTGCAAAAGCTGGAGGCACACTGGTTGAAAGACACTGGGTTGAGGACCCTAATGTCTTACTATACAAATTCAACAGAGAATTATGACATGCTAGCAAAATATTCAACACGCTGTAATTCCCATCACGACCACTAGGGGTAGTGATACATAGGCACATGGTTGCCTGGGCGTATGTCATGTGTACTTCCCCCATATTTATAAAAGAGGTGCATGTTCTTCATAAAAATCTAAGTAGCTCAGATCTAGATGAGTCCCTAAGTGTGGTCTGGCTGGCATGAGATTGCACAAAAATGTAGCAAAAATTTATAAATTCCCGACCAATGCAATAAGCTAACCATGCCACACTACATTCAAGTTGTTTTCTTAGTGTTCTGGGCTGGGTGTGCTTAGCCAGTCACAAATATTGAGTAGAAGTTGTAATTCTTACAGCATGGCTGCTTACCTCCAGACCGCTAAGTGTACAGGAACAGGGACTCCTGTCAAATATAAGAGTCCCTGCTCCTGTATTGAGCATGCTGGGTCCGGGTGCAATTTGCCAGTCAAATGTAGTGAACAGAAGCTGCGATACTTACAACATAGCTGCCTATCTCTGGACCGCTAAGTGTACAGAAGAAGGGACTCCTGTCAAAGACAAGAATCCCTGCTCCTGTACTGAGCATGCTGGGCTGGATGCAGAGCCCCTAACTAGTCAAATCTAGTGTGTAGCAGCTGTGATACATACAACATGGCTGCTTACTTTCAGACTGCTAAGTGTACAGAAGCAGGGACTCCTGCCAAAGACAAGAGTCCTTGCTCCTGTATTAAGCATGGTTGGCTGGATGCAGAGCATCTAACCAGTCTAATCTAGTGTGTAGAAGCTCCAATGACTAGAATAGAAGCAAATATATATTTACTTTGAGGAAAAAATCTATCGCTAGACAACCTATTACAAATTGTTTGTTTTTATTATGAAAAAAAAACATACATTTAAAAAAATATATTTATTTATCCTTTTTTATTCCTATTCACAAAAAAAAAAGTCTGGAATATTCCAGTTTTCACACTGGCAGCTAGAGCTGTTCCAAAAGACCAATGATTCTTGTTTTATGCAGATAACTTTGTAGCTTAACTGTATAGACAGGGACAGAATAAGCAGAGTCAAACTTATTTAATGCACAACTGAGTTTTGCTTATAAATCCAACTTTATCTTGTATTTTTCCTTTCCGTGCAAAAGATATTCACTTCACTTCAGTGAAAAAAACTAAACAAAACATTTAGACAAGTCCAATAGCTTATTGATGCATTAGCAACAATTTTATAGTATCAATATACCGTAACTGCATTACCAAAAAGTCAGGCTTGTTTCCTCCTCAGTGCTCGGAAACACCATTCCTGAGTAGAACCATAAGATATCTTGCAGGCCAAGTGTGAATGTTTTCAGAGGCTCCACCTCCTTCTTTGGACATTTTTAGCTTTGCTGTATAGACAGAGTCAGGATAAGCAGAGTCATCTCTCCATTAATGGATGAGTGGGGTAATGACTGTTGGATCAAACTGCTGGATAAGGCAGGATAGGAACAGGGGACATTATGGAGCTGGAAAAGGTACAGAGACGTGCAACTTAACTTACAAAGGGCATAGAACATATATCAGCTATGGGGAAGATAAAAATAATTACATTTGTTTAGACGGTTAAGAGGATATGGTCAACGTATATAAGAATATAAATATTGCCAGGTAAAACCCCCTCAAAAGACAAGGGGAAACTCCCTTAACTCAGCTCCTTGTAGTATTGCTAGTCCTGTAGAGGGACACTACTAGACATCCAGTCATGCTCGTCAGTAATAGAAGCACTTTACCAGTGAAATGCCCATACTGAGTAAGGCCATACAAATAAGCCAGAAGTGCCAAGGTTGTGTTCTCCAGCATGGCAAGTGCACAGATAAGTCCAGCTCATATTTGTATCATCGCCCCATGGCACACATGCAAATGTCTTCCCCATTTTATTGACAGCCACTAAATAAAAAGGATATAGACTGGACTGAAATGGGCTTTTACTTTGTTGGGAAACACCCCTTGGACACTTGAGCTTCATTTTAGGCTTATATCTTGCTAATGGAGAGGACTAATAAAATAAAAGGTATACCCAGAATCATGATCACTAACCCTATGTAGCCATGGGCTTATTTATACACATGTTATTCTGCTGTCAGGTCCCCTATAAACAAATGACAGTTAGGATGTAAAGGGGTACTCCGGTGGAAAACAATAAATATATTTTTATAACCAACTAGTACCAGAAAGTTAGTACCAAAGTATCCCTTTAATGGATGCAATAAACATGTATGACTATTAGGTATGTACAAAATGTGCACAACACAAGAAAAAAAAAATCATATTCTAATACTGTGTAACATTACATCTGCTTAATATAACATAACCCTACGGGAGAAGACACCACATGTAGTGTTGAGCTCGAATATTCACAAATTTTTTTTCAACACAGAACACATCACAGTGATCTCATCCCTCCCTGCTTCCAGCTTGTGGTCTAAAGAAGGCTCCTATACTATTTACTGTATTAGACTGGAGAGCAAATATTCACGAATATGCGAATATTCACAAATATCCTCATATTCGCAAATATCGTCACTAAAATTAGATAGGTAGACCGATAGTGATGATATTCGTGAATATGACATGACAATATTCAAAATGAAAAATGTCATAGACCCATCATCACTTCTGTATATTGGTTATATTGGTTAAGGCAGTGCTTCCTTCGGCTGTCTGGGTATGCTGGGAGTTGTAGTTTTGCAAAAGCTGGAGGCACACTGGTTGAAAGACACTGGGTTGAGGACCCTAATGTCTTACTATACAAATTCAACAGAGAATTATGACATGCTAGCAAAATATTCAACACGCTGTAATTCCCATCACGACCACTAGGGGTAGTGATACATAGGCACATGGTTGCCTGGGCGTATGTCATGTGTACTTCCCCCATATTTATAAAAGAGGTGCATGTTCTTCATAAAAATCTAAGTAGCTCAGATCTAGATGAGTCCCTAAGTGTGGTCTGGCTGGCATGAGATTGCACAAAAATGTAGCAAAAATTTATAAATTCCCGACCAATGCAATAAGCTAACCATGCCACACTACATTCAAGTTGTTTTCTTAGTGTTCTGGGCTGGGTGTGCTTAGCCAGTCACAAATATTGAGTAGAAGTTGTAATTCTTACAGCATGGCTGCTTACCTCCAGACCGCTAAGTGTACAGGAACAGGGACTCCTGTCAAATATAAGAGTCCCTGCTCCTGTATTGAGCATGCTGGGTCCGGGTGCAATTTGCCAGTCAAATGTAGTGAACAGAAGCTGCGATACTTACAACATAGCTGCCTATCTCTGGACCGCTAAGTGTACAGAAGAAGGGACTCCTGTCAAAGACAAGAATCCCTGCTCCTGTACTGAGCATGCTGGGCTGGATGCAGAGCCCCTAACTAGTCAAATCTAGTGTGTAGCAGCTGTGATACATACAACATGGCTGCTTACTTTCAGACTGCTAAGTGTACAGAAGCAGGGACTCCTGCCAAAGACAAGAGTCCTTGCTCCTGTATTAAGCATGGTTGGCTGGATGCAGAGCATCTAACCAGTCTAATCTAGTGTGTAGAAGCTGTGATACATACAACAGGACGGCTAACCTCCAGACCACTAAGTGTACAGAAGCAGGGGGTCCTATCAATGACAAGAGTCTCTGCTCCTTTACCAAGCATGCTGGGCTAGGTGCACTCTGCTAGTCAAATATAGTGAGTAGAAGCTACCATACATGGCTGTTTACCTCTGAACTGCTAAGTTTACAGGAGCAAGGACTCCTGACAAAGACACGAGTCCCTGTTCCTGTACTGAGCATGCTTGGCTGGATGTAGAACACCCGACAAGTGAAAAGTAGTAAGTAGAAGCCATGACACATACAACTTGGCTGCTTACCTCTGTACAGGAGCAGGGGCAAACCAAACCACAAAAAGTTTAAGATCAAAGTCCTCTGAATTTATTGTAAATATTTACACTTCTGAACCGATAGGCTCATCTCTAGTTACTAGCATGGCTGTTGATGACTGAAGCAGCTGTATTTACCTTGAAAAAAGCTTACTTGCCATACCAAACATAGCCTATGAACAAGAGTGGCGCTATTTGAAAAAGAAAAAGAAAAAAAGAAAAGAAATCCTTATCATTTTAATCCTTTTCCTGAATTCCCCCCGTCATTTCATGGAACAGACCTCTAACCATTGAGTATTAGCATTCAGAAGAAGCTTGGAGGGTTACAGGTCAGACTTTAGTGTAATTATGTATTGTGTAACCGTATACTGGGATTATTGTTGATTTTATGCTCCCACAAGGTCATAAAAAAATGACAATTTTAGTGTCTTGATTGAATGACTTTAATTATACAAGTCAATAAGCGGAGCAGCCGTTCCAACACCGCAAGGGCCGCTCATGCCTCAAACACGGGTAGGTTACACTGCTGAGCCCAATGCATCACTAAATCCCCCTCCACCAGCTTTGTAGTCAATATAAAAATTTGAAAAAAATCACTATTATTTTATATGTTCACAATTTAATTTTTTATTCTTTTTGTCCTGAATAATAAACTAAAATTTGACAACAGATGGGAGACGCGTAGACTCAGATTCTGGATACTACATGTTTGTTCTGATTGCTTCTTAATTATAAGTGTTAATTATACATGGAAAGCAAGAAACAACAGCCTGCTGAGACGATGACCTAGATGTAGCAGAGCTCAATTTGTCATTTAAATATTCCCAATGGGCACCACGATGGATCGCTGAACGAAGGAGATGCTATAGAAAACCACACATTGACAACTCAGCTCCCCTACACTATAGAACTTCTTGGCTCTGCTGTATTAGTAAAACAATATTACTTGATGGAGTTTACATAGTCCTCAAGATAAATGGTCTGCGCTCACTTGTTAATTAACCCATGGAATCTATTATTATTATTTTTTTTTTTCCCCCCTTGGAAAAAACGTGTGATAATGGAAGAAAGAAGAAGCTTTAACCTCCCTCTAGTGTCTGGTATTAGTATTACACACTTTATTAAGTAAGGGATGTAGAATACACCGATAGTGATGGGGAGGGGGTAGATTATTTTCTTACATTCTTACAGAAACAGATACTTTTGAAGAACCTAAAAGAGTAAAGATTTATCCTTTTAACAGCAAATAAGAAAACAAAGACATTACATTTTAGTGTGTTCATGTAGCACTTTGTCACTTGAAGCTGCATTATGGTACATTGTGGAACATTAAGATTACTCAATGACTGTGTGAATCCCCAGCTGTTGCAAAACAACAATTCCCATCATGCTGTGCTGTTGCAAAACTACAACTCCCATCATGCCCTGGCAGCATCATGACCTGCTGTTGCAAAGCTACAATTCCCACCATGCCCTGGCAGAGTGTGAGTCTTTAGCTGTTGAAAAACTACAATTCCCATCATGCCCTGCAGTTGCAGAACTATAACTCCTATTATGCCCTGGCAGAGCATGAGTCTCTAGCTGTTGCAGAACTACAGCTCCCATCATGCTCTGGCAGCATCATGCCAAGTTGTTAAACTACAATATCCATCATGCCCTGGCAAAGTGTGAGCCTCCAGCTGTTGGAAAGCTATGATTCCTATTATACCCTGCTGTTGCAGAACTACAACTTCCATCATGCCCGGCTGTTGCAAAGCTGAAACTCCAATCATGCCCTGGCAGAATACAAGTCTTCAGCTGTTGCAAAACTACAATTACCATCATGCACTGCTGATGCAGAACTACAACTGCCATCATGCCCTGGCAGCATCATGCCCTATTGTTGCAGAACTACAAGTCCCATCATGCCCTGTCAGCATCATGCCCTGTTGTTGCAGAACTACAACTCCCATCATACCCTGGCAGAGCATGCATCTCCAACTGTTGCAAAACTACAATTCCCACCATTCCCTTCTATTGCAGAACTACAACTCCCATCATGCCCTGGTGGCCTTCGGTTGCTGGGGAATGATGGGTGTTGTAGTCCTGCAACAACTGGAAAGGTACAGATTGGGAAAGACTGCTCTGTGACATGAATCTCCAACCTTCTGCTCAACAACTGATGCAGGACTACAACTCCCAGCAGCAACTTCCATGCTAGCAATGGTTGTCTTTCAACAACTGCAATACTGTAGTAGGTTATTCTGCAACTTATAAAGATACAACTTATAAAGATCCCAAGTTTAAATGTATAAAATCCTTAATTTTTTTCTTTCTTTTTAAATTAAAAATTGGAGCCGGATACAAAATTAATCATTTCTTATCCCTTCAAAATTAGAAGCTTCCGAAATAATTGGAAAAATGTTATTTCTCTATTAAATTTCACCGCAATTTTGACTTTTTTTCTTTTTTCTTCGGCAAAGGCTCCGGAGACTCGCAAAACGGAATCCTTTTATTACTAAACAACACGAATGAGATACTACTATTAAAAAAGTAATTTGCATTTTATGTCCACGCAGCACAAAAATTACCATGTAGCATGCTGAGGAGGATTCCTTCAAACCCCCCCCCCCCCCCCTCCACGATTAACAGATTTTTTTTCCCTAAAAATAATTTGAAAACCCCATCCAGATGAGCTAGACTGCTGTTTATGGTTACTGGGGTTGTCCGCTATTAGGAGGAAAGGCTAATTCTGTTTTAAGAAACAGCACCACTCTTGTGCATAGGCTATGGTTGGTATTGCAGCATTCTTTTGTTTTTAGCCGAGCTGCAATACCGAGCATGACCCATAGACAAGAGTGGCACTGTTTCTTAAAATGTGAGATCCAACCCATTTTTATCCATTCTTAATCCTAATAAGTGAAGTCCCTTCAAGGTAGTGACCATAGACAATTGATGTTTTCTCTACATATCCTACCCACATGTGGCTTTCCATAAATCTTTTATATAAAATTACTAAATTTATACCTAAATGTTGTAAATATTTATAAAAGGTCAAGGGACAAAGTTAACCATCTGTATTCCAATTCCTAAAGTGGCGTAAGGGAAGGTCCTCTTTGGTGTTTAGTCCTAGGCCCACAATATGAACTGTAGCAAACTGCAGGTTAGCAGATACATTGTAACAGGTTTGTAGAAAGATGGTCAGTGGAATCCATTAGATGTCCTGAATAAGTCTAAACACAATCTTATATAAAACAGCCATACCTTGAACCATGGTCATTCCATGTGCAGTGTTTCTATCATAAAGGTATGTGTATTTTTTATAACTTTTTGCTTCCATTTGTCCCCATTTGTATTGCTGGGGACGGGGCTAGATAGAATCAATCTCCTGCCCCTTCTGGCAGCGGATACTACAGTATATTCTTACTTCTCCTGTAAAGGAAGTGTTCTAAGCTAAACTGCCATGCTACTGCAGAGGCTCTTTCCCCTCTCTGGCAGCTGACAATATAGCCCATTGCTTCCTCCCCAGCAGAAGGATGTTTCTTAGCCATAGTGGCATTCTATAGCAGATATTCTGCTCCTTCTAGCAGTTGACATTACAGTCTGTTCCTATTTCCCATGCACCCATGCATAAGGAGGTTTTCTACAGCACCGGTTCTGTGCCTATCCCTTTACTTCCCCTGCGGAAGGAGACTGATCCTTACCCTTCTAGCAGGTGACATTACAGAATGTTCTTATATACCATGCACAAGGAGTTTTTCTACAGCACATGCTCTGCTCCTTCCCCCTCTGGCAGCTGACAATATAGTCCCTTCCTACTTCACCTGCTCCTTACCCTCCTTACCCATTACAGTATGTTCTTACTTTCCCTACATAAGAAGTTTTTCTACTGGAGAGCCATTTCTCCTTCCCCCTTTGGCAGCTGAAAATTTAATTTCTTTACTTTCCCTACATAAGAAGTTTCTCTACTGGAGTGCCATTTCTCCTTCCTCCTTTGGCAATTGACATTTTTATTTCTTTACTTTCCCTGCAGAAGCAGTTTCCTCAGCCATACTGACATTCTATAGCAGATACTCTGCTCCTTACACTTCTGGAAACTGACATTACAGTCTGCACTTCCCCTCTATAAGGTTTTATTCTACAGCAGAGTTCTGCTCCTTCCCCCTCTGGCAGCTGATCATACAGTCTCTTCCTACTTCTCCTGCAGAAAGAGTTTTCTCAGAAATACTACCATTCTACAATAGAGACTGCTCCTTTCCTTTCTTGCAGCTGATGTTACAGTCTGTTCTTACTTCCTCTACAGAAGGAGATTTCTCATTTGTACTGCCATTCTATGGCAAAGGCCCTGGCCCCTCACTAACAAGAAGGGTACAGAAGCTATTTCTATTGGCTGCCCTGTAGCGGACAGAGGATCACTATGCAGAGACCTGGCTCAGTAGGTGGACAGGCACATTGCTTTATACGTTGAACACCAGGTGGCGACATATTTTTACGTCAATTTTATTCTTCATTTGTTATCAGTATGTAGATGGTGCATATTGTTATTTCTGCTGATTTATGCAGTGAACATGATATTAAATAATGAGAAAACTGCAGGTAAGACCCTATGTAATCAATTATCTGTGCATTTTAATGGGGGTAGAGGAAACTTTTATATATATGTATGTATGTGTATATATATATATATATATATATATATATATATATATATATATATATATTGCTGGATAGATAGATAGATAGATAGATAGATAGGTAGGTTGTTAGGTAGGCAGATAGATATGTAGATAGATAGATAAGAGATAGATAGATAGATAGATAGATAGATAGATAGATATGAGATAGATAGGTAGGTTGGTAGGTAGGCAGATAGATAGATAGATAGATAGATAGATAGATAGATGGGTTGGTAGGTAGGCAGATAGATATGTAGATAGATAGATAGGAGATAGATATGAGAAAGATAGATAGATAGATAGATAGATAGATAGATATGAGATAGATATGAGATAGATAGATAGGTTGGTAGGTAGGCAGATAGATAGATAGGTAGGTTGGTAGGTAGGCAGATAGATATGTAGATAGATAGATAGGAGATAGATATGAGATAGATAGATAGGAGATAGATAGATAGATATGAGATAGATAGATAGGAGATAGATAAAGAGATAGATAGGAGATAGATAAAGAGATAGCACAAATATGCATCCTGTATTATTCAGATGTGCCTCAGTCTAAAGCAGTGGTCTCCAAACTGTGGACCTTCAGATGTTGCAAAACTGCAACTCTCAGCATGCCCGGAGAGCAATTGGCTGTCCGGGCATGCTGGGAGTTGTACTTTTGCAAAATCTGGAGGTCCACAGATCACTGCTCTAGAGTACAAGAATGTAACACATTCCTATTCTAAAAGTTAAGACTATAGAGAAATGCTGGAGCAGCCAATAGGAGAAAGTAAAAGTAAAGACAGTAGGTACAAAGTAATTATTTCAACATATACAGATGGGGAAGAGCTATATACCCAATCAATCTGAGGCTGATGCAAAGATGCACCTGCGCAAATTGAATACAACCACATGACAAACTCGGCTCTGCTACCTCTCTGTATCATCTCCACGCCTGCTTAGGAATGACACGTCAGTGACAAAATGGTGTGACAACCTACTACAACACGGTATCATTACTCTAATTATACAGTTTATCTTATAACTCTCCACAAAGGTGAAACACAATTAACGGTGTGATGTAAAGCACCCGCACAAGACGCGGTGTAAAGATTTGGCGTGTCTTATGCCTAATTAGCCGCGTCAGGTTTCGCCATCTCGCTAATGGCCATTGCATCGGATTGTCCCAATTGCAAGCGGACGTAAAAAATATTTATCATCTTTACTAAAAATAAAACAAATAAATAATAATATTACATAGTAGTAACTATGTAGTAAAACAATCTACTCCATCCTTTCCCAGCCAGCAAAACTTTGCCCCAATCATCTAGAAAGGTTTCCAGCCATAAAGCGAGCCCCTACAGCAAAATCTATAAATCGTGCTTGCCTGTAGGATTTAGGAGACAGAGCCCCTGTTGAATGCTGAGACACCTGTTAAACTATCCGACAGACTGGTCACCTACCTCCTACCAGTGCACTTTCTTACCCAGCCCATAGACCAGCGGTCTCTAAACCTCCAGATGTTGCAAAACTACAAATTCCAGCCTGCCCGGACAGCCAACGGCTGTCCGGGCAGGCTGGAATTTGTAGTTTTGCAACATCTGGAAGTCCACAGTTCGGAGATCACCGTCGTAAACTAATATGACAAGCCATGCTTCAATCCAACCAACCAACCAACCTCAACTTACTCATCTCCCACCTTATTTGGTGCCGAAACCCAGGAACAACCACCACCTCTCTATTGCCCAGCACTCAGTTCAGTGCTCTACAGACAGTTGCATCCTTCTTGGTCATGAACTTCCAATGCATACATGACAAACCCCAGCCTCGCTCGTTCTACAGCATGCACGAGCCTCTCCTGTCATCCTTTACAAAAGGTCTTAATTTTAAAGAAAAAAAAAAGTCTCAATGTAGCAATCCATCACATGCGAAAGAAATATCACAGCTCCCCCCCTTTCCCTTACCTGGCCTGCCATACGATTCCTGTCTGTCAGTGCTTGTCTCTGTGTATCATTCCACTTATTAGGTAAAAGTCAAGCACAGCAGTTTCTCTGTGATCTCCAGCCAGAGGGAAGGAGTTCTCTGTTTATTGTCCTAAGGGAACTGTCGAGCATTCCACTAATGTATCTCCAGGTCCAGGTATCCAACCCTGAGCTCCAGGCTGCAGGCTGTCTGTGCCCATGCCATACACACACACTCTCTTTCTCGGTATTGGAGAATAGGTGATGCACCTTTTCTGGTAGGTGGTGTGTGTATAACAATTTCTCATCCAATGCTTTGCCTTTTCTGTGCAGCTGGGCGCCTCTCACTGGCTGTGTCCTTCTTGTGAGCTGTGTGTCTCTCTCCTCCCTCCTCCCCTACCTCATTCTTTCCTTTTTTTTATTCCCTTCTTATACTCCCTCAATCCGCTTGCTCTTGCGCTCTCCCTCTCTCTCTGCTTTTCCTCATTACTTTTCTCACTGGCTGGAAGTGAAATTCTCCTTTTTCATACCTCCCTCTCCTGGTATGTTTGTGTTTTTCCCATCTCTTTCGCTCAGTCATCCTCTGGTCTACCTGTTTTTTTTTTTTTTTTCCTGACTCATAGCACATCACTTTGTTCCTGCATGGAAATGACAGCTTATATCTACCCATAGAGCTTTAAAAAAAATAAATAAAAAATAAACAATGCCTGGGCAGATTACCAGGAGGCGAGATCCTATTTATAGATACAAATGTTGCAAGCGGTACAATTGTAAATATTTTGAATAGAACGGGTTGCAAGCGGCATAACTGTAAATATTGTGAATAGAATGTTGCAACCTTAGCTGTGCCATAACTGCAACATGATGTTAACATTGCATGTTGCCTAATTGTAAATATTTTGAATAGAATGTTGCAAGCAGCACAGCTGTCTGTGAATACGATGTTGCAAGCTGCACAACTGTAAACATTTTGACTACGACAATGCAAGCGGCATAACTGTAAATATTATAAATGCGACGTTGCAAGCTGCACAAATGTCAATATTTTGACTACAATGTTGCAATCTGCCCAACTGTAAATATTTTGAATACGACAATGCAAGCGGCATTACTGTTTATGAACACGATGTCGCAAGCTGCACAAATGTAAATATTTTGAATGCAATGTTGCAAGCGGCATAACTAAATATTTTAAATACAATGATGCAAGCTGCACAGCAATAACTATTTGTAATACAATGTTTCAAGTTGCACAACTGTAAACATTTTGAATACCATGATGCAAGCTGCATAACTATAAATATTTGTAATACGATGTTATAAGCTGCACAACTGTAAATATTTTGAATAGAATGTTGTAAGCTTCACATATGTAAATATTTAGAATACGATGTTGCGAGCTTCACAACTGTAAGCATTTTGAACATGATGTTGTCAGCAGCCCAATTCTAAATATTTTAAACACAACATTGGAAGCAGCACAATTGTAAATATATAGATTATGATATTGCAACCTTAGTCATAACCGCATAACCGCAACCCGGTGTTAACATTGCATTACCAACTGCAATAACATTGTCATGTTGTCGTAAAATCATAACAGTTGTATCTTATGACTCACTAACTGTAATTTCCTGGTAAGGTTACAGTTTTAGCACTTAAATGATGCTGCCAGTGCTTGTACAGACGCATAGTCACTTGCACAGACACATAAGCCCATCTCACGTCGATGGCTATACCACTGTACTATGTACTATATAGCTGATGATATAGTGTTTGCATCCACTTGTATGATGTTGCAAATCTAATCCTGGTGCATTATAGCTGATGTGTATCTCATGCAGGGACAGAGTCTTTTTTTTATTCACATCAAGCTTCATTATTTTTTCATTAATCTGCAGCCAATCGCTGCTGCATAAGCTGCTAGTCACCAGCCAGGCAGCCCCCTAGGCGTGAAACTGCTGCTAGAATGCTCAGTGAATAAAATGCACAGCCATTCTGGTGACGTGACATTTAGTGGCTGGTCGTGTGTGCACAAATGATGAGGGCAGCGGGTAACGGAGAACCAGACAGACATCAAGGCTTTCGATGCACAGCTCCATCTCACAGTCTGCACTGGGAGCCCGGGAGTCTGGGATAGACTGGGAGAGTCCATGACAAGTGGGGAGAGGAGGGGGGAGAAGGAGATTTCTCTGAGGTGTAATCAGTTGTCAAAGAAGCAAACTATCTGGCACATAACATATTAAGGTCGACAATCTCTACGTTTATAATTTGACTGGAGAATTGGGAAGTCTCACTTTTTCCTCTCATTGTGTCAGTTGGTTGGGGCTGAGCAGTCTGTTTACTGTGGATCTTCTATAGAGCAGTCTTCATATGTTTCCTGCAACTTCCCTGTAAGTATGTATATATATATATATATATATATATATATATATATATATATATATATATATATATATATATATTCCTTAGGCTAATTTTCCACTTGTTTTTTTTCTGGCAGTTTTTGGAATACTGCCACTGCAGTTTTAGAACCAAAGCCAGAAGTGTATTCAAAAGGAATGGGACATATAAAGGAAGAACTTATACTTCTCCTCCCTTATGGATCCACGTCTTACTTTGGCTCAAAAACTGCAGTGACAGTTTTCCAAAAACTGAAAAAAAAAAAAAAACAAGTGGAAACTTAAAGATAGAGTTCCTGCAAAAATAATGTCTCCCCAAACTGTGGTCCTTCAGATGTTGGAGACAGTGTGTAATTCTTCAGTTCTCATCTGAAGGCACTGCTGGGAAATGGAATACTTGCTTCTGGATGGTGGTTCTTCTGCAGATTATATTTCATCTGTCAACGAACTACAATGCATATAGAAATGTACCTACATTTAAAGAGGCGGCATAGAGAAAATTGAGTTCCCATTTTTGTTGAGTGACACCCCAAACCAGCCATGCCTTGTTGACATTGAGAGACTGAAAACCATATAAAGGGGTAATCTTCCCCTATACATCTTATCCCCTATCCAAATGGGATAGGGGATAAGATGTCTGATTGTGGGGATCCTGCCGCTGGGGACCCCTGCAATCTTGGCTGTGGTACCCCAGACATCTGGTACGCTGAGCGAACTTTGCTCTGTGCCAGATGACTGGCGATGTGGGGCAGAGGCTTGTGACGTCACGGTCATGCCCCCTCAATGCAAGACTATGGGAGGGGGCATGGCCATGACGTCACGAGCCGGGCATGGTCGTGACGTCACGATCCTCAGGCGCTGCACCTGACGCTGTGCTCAGACATCTAATGTCTTATCCTTTGGATGTCATGTCTATACACTTGCCACGTTACAAAAATGGACAAAAATGATTTAGCAATGCGGTTATGGTCCCATGGTTCTATTGCAGGGGAATCATGCTAAGTAAACATATTTCAAATGTAAAAAAGAAAAACACACGAACCCGTATCAAGTAATGGTAAATTGCTCCACCCTGCTGCACCCGGTGATCTCCCTGCTGCACCCGGTGTTCGGGTGCAGCGCCAGAGGATCGTGATGTCACAGCTGCGCCCCACTCGTGATGTCACATAGACTTGCATTGAGGGGGCATAACCGTGATGTCACACCCCCTTCCATAGGCTTGCATTGAGGGGGCGGGGTGTGACTTCACAAGGGGGCAGAGCCGTGATGTCAAGACACTCAGACCCCATGATCATGAGTCATCAGAGAGATCTTTGCTTTGAGAAGCTGATGATAGGGGATGCTGCATTAGAGATTGTCGGGGTCACCAGTGTCGGGACCCCCGTGATCAAATATCTTATCCCCTATCTTTTGGATAGGGGATAAGATGTCTTAGAGCCGGAGTACCCCTTTAAGGTCTATAAAGTTTAGTTTGTCACTGGATTGAAAAGTAGGATTGTCAATGATTGGTCCCCAATTATTAGTGGTGTACTAGGCCCACATTTGTGCAACTTATTTATTAATGTTATAGAGAACGGGATTAACAGCTCTGTTTCTATCTTTGCAGATGACACCAAGCTTTGTAGCACGGTACAGTCTATAGAGGATGTGCATAAGTTACAAGATGACTTGGATAGACTAAGTGTCTGGGCATCCACTTGGCAAATGAGGTTCAATGTGGATAAATGTAAAGTTATGCATCTTGGTACTAAAAACTGACATTCATCATATGTCTTGGGGAGAGGGGGGTTAAACTGGGAGAGTCACTGGTAGAGAAGGATCTGGGTGACTTACAGATCATAGACTATAGAACAGCATGCAATGTCAGGCAGCTGCTTCTACGGACAGCAGGATATTGTTGTGTATCAGAAGAGGCATGGACTCGAGGGAAGGGGACATAATACTACTGCTTTATATAGCATTGGTACGGCCTCATCATATGCTGTTCAGTTTTGGGCACTGGTTCATAAAGATTAGAAGAATTACATTTGTTTAATGTTGAGAAGAGAAGTTTAAGAGGGGATATGATCAGCTTATATAAAAACATAAATGGTCCATACAAAAAATATGGGGAAAAAACTGTTCCAGGTAAAACTCCCTCAATAGACAAGAGGGCACTCCCTCCGTCTTGAGAAAAAAAGGTTTAGTCACCAGGGGCGACAAGACGTCTTTACAATATGAGCTGTGAATTCATGAAACAGTCTACCTCAGGAACTGCTCACAGCAAAACTAGTTGAGGGATTCAAAACATTCTTAGAGCAAATTAACATTAATGCATATTTAGAAATACAGAATCACATTTCCTTTCCATCATCCACCCATACTACTTTTCCTTATCGGCCAATACCACTTCCCTCCATATATTTCCTTCCCTCCTTGGTTAAACCCACTGTTCTGCTGGATAACCCCTTTAACATGTGCTGAGAGGTTCCACTACTGATTATAGCTGACCACATGAGTTGGTAGTAGGGTGGAAACCTGTGGTTCGGTTAATTTTGCGAAAAAACATGTAAATGGGTATAGACCGTTGGACCAGTAATTTATTCAGGGAAGGATTTTTCACCCTAGTATGGGGACATTGGCATCGGCCTCACAAGGGTTTTTGCCTACTTTTAGATCAACACAGTAGGGATACAATAGGGATATAGGTAAACCTTATATATGATGTAACTATGAACATGGTCAACTACTTTAATAGCCCATTGCTACAATCCTTGGGAATCTTATTATTAGCTAAATACTGTTGCTAATAGAAATGTGTGGTGACTTGGGATGAGGGGTGAACAGGGGTGTTGCAGGATGGTGTTGCTGGGTATAGATTTAACACTTAATTGTCGTGACGCCAGGGTGCGGGCTTACTCTGTATCTATATGTCCTACCGCCACCCATCCCAAGAGCGATAGGGAGGAATAAACAATTGTCCACAGCCGGAATTGTATTGAACTTGAAATAACTTTACTGCAGCTTTTATCCAGGATGCAATTAACAAATGTCTTTACAAAAGGACCGGAATTTAGGCTCCTCACAGGTTGGCTGGGATCTTGTAGGGAATAAGCTTTGAATCCTTGCTTTACGCTGTTCCACTGAATTTAGGGGTATGTTTTTGGTTCAGTAGTCACGTAGGATTTTAGGATGGAGTTGGATAAACTCACGGTTCAGTATGAAGCTGAAATTGGTAGGCTTCAGGCCTAATTTGCTTGAAGAATTACACAGAGCTCCCCTTGCTGTCATATCCCGGAGGAAAGAGAGCGATCATTGGATACTTATACCTGAAGGGGCAGGTCCAAAGCTTGTTGGTTACCCAAACCTGTCAGTCCTAGTACAAAGGATTATGGATATAACACATGACCTAGTCACATAACCCAAAGGTCCTTAACCTCAAAGATAACACCAATATCACTGATCACATGACCTATGGTCCTGTACATTACTTACACTATATTATAACATATTAAATATATACAATTTTAAGAATATTAGGAGGCGACTAGGGGTTATCCCACCAGGAGAGACCTATCAGCATGAGGAGCTCTGACTATGGGGACTTACAACCAAAGGTAGCGGACAGAGTCCAGTGCCGGGACACCACAAACCCCCTTACTGAAGATGAGTCGGCCTCGATGATTGTCCCCTTAGACAGTGGGACAAAGTGCTGAGAGTCCACAAACAGTCCTGGGCATAATGATAATGTCCTTTTAGTCAGGCTGTAGAAAACATATAACAAAGAGTACTTGTGCATGATGAGAATGTCCTTGCAAGCTCTAAATATAAAATATATATATTTTTTTCCTTTTATATATCAACAAAATTAAATTACATTACTTTAATGTACAAACAAGAAGTACTAGTGAACTCACGAACAGGATGATATTACCCTGGTTAGCATTAGACATGAAATACATTTCAAGGCGTATTTACCACTATTGACTATATCTTTTCTCTTTTTTGACTGACAAAAACTATTACAAGTATGTATACTGGGTTGAGGATTCTTATACATGGAAACATTTGAAATCTCACTTACATTTTATCTATACCACGTTAGTTTACCTGTTACGTACACTGGTGATGTACTGGCTTGCCTTAAGCTGTCTGACCAATACCTAGCTACTAGGGTCTATTGGCTACACACTCTTATCCCTAGAACTCTCTCTAGATAACTCTGAAATAGGGTTGCCTTACTGAATATGTGTTTTGGAAGTGTGAGATATTTTTTTGGCTTAATGTATATTAAAAGTCAGCATGAGGTAGGTACACTAGTGGAATCATGAGGTGTACATGACACTAGATGAGATTAGTCTTAGTATCTTAAAGGAATATTTTGTGTAAGGTGCTAGTGAGGAGTGACATAAATGTTACTCCCAGAGGAGCCGAGAGAGCCACCTAGTAACAACTACTAAAACACCTATAAGACAGTGTGTACAGAGATTGTTGTCCCTGTGCAATAACCACTTACATTTTCTTTACCTTATATTTTACTCCCCCCCCCCTCCCTTCCCTGCAATCTGCTCTTCTCCAACTGTTATAAGGGAAAATCTGTCTCTAGCAGACCAAGACACAATTCAGGAAAGGTGATGGAGTGGGGCTCAGCTAGTGCCATGTGCAGGAGAGAAGGAGAGAGCCTGGACTGTATGCCTACAATCTGTGAAACTATCTTCCCCTCAAAGATCCACACTATCAAGGCTTCTCTAACATTTCTCATCACTCATAAAGCTCTGGGCAGCTGTCCCTTTGTAGTATTTCTATTACTGTATGTCCACAGTGCTGCTCACTAAATGTAATTTCCCCTACAGTTTAGCTAATCAGCAACAACAGTTTAGTGCTTTGTGTAACCCCTTCCTTGCTGTGTTTCTGCTGTTTCTTACCCTTCTGCTCACAAAGCATCTTGAACACCCAGTGCATAAATAACCTCTTCTCCCTACACATGACCCCTAAAGCAGTGTACTATAATTCATCTCAATCACATTGTTAGCATGTTCAGTGAAGCGCATAGTCAAGTAAGTGCTGTCCTGTGAATGGCCATACTTTTAAGAGAAAGGAAGTCTGGGTGTCATACTGCTGGCAAACAGTCCAGCTCTTATCCCACTCCGTAAATTGAGAGAATGGGAAATAGCTGTACGCAATGGAAGGGACTCTCAGGAGCTCAATACTCGCATTGAGAGCACTAAAAGCTCCTTGTCAACACTCTGAAGTGTTAACATAACAAAATATTGTAAAAGTATGGGCCCCCTTTTAACTAATTACTTTGTGCAATTTAACTACCCTCCCTCCTCCTCAATCTTCCACATGATTTTTGCTTCCATAACATGTACTCTATATACACAGAAGTGACTATTATCAGCAGCTGCACTATTATTACATGCGGTATTATACGCGACTGACTTTGTAATTGCCTTTAACCCACATTCTGCAGAGCTACAATAAAGAGTTAGTGATGGAGCCGCGACCCCCTTGAATCGATCACACTCTCATTTTATTACCCCCCTTTCCATGGTAGCTGACTAAATCCTGTCTCGGAGGGTATTGCACTTGCGACTTCTGGCTCAGTTATCCTCAAGATGGTGTTTGGACTTGGTCTAATTGGCAGAGGAAGCATCATGCCGCATGATTTTTTTTCCTTCAAGCATTTTGGTGTCAACAAGATATGTTTTGTATCGCTTCATTCCTGTGAGCCTGAATGAGATCTTTTTATGCTTTCCTTTAAATGTTCCTTCTTTAACTTCTATCCATCCATATACCTAATGCACGCACTATGTGATTTTAATGGCTACCCTCAGGAATTTGGTTGATTTCATTGCCTTTTTGTTTGTTACTCTGTTCCAAACACTTTTTTTTTCCCCTTCACATTTAATGCTTCTACGCTTGGTGCTTCTTTTATTTTTCGTTTTCCACTTTATTCTCTCTGGTAATGAGGTCATCTATAGAGGCATTACAGACGGGATGGTTATTTTATTCCATGTTATATGGCTGTATATGACACAGGTTAAGAGAGGGTAAATAAAACCATTATATGAACAATTTATATGACATATAGCAGCCATAAAGGGGTACTCTGCCCATAGACATCTTATCCCCTATTCAAAGGATAGGGGATAAGATGTCTGATCGCGGGGGTCCCGCCGTTGGGGACCCCCACGATCTCCATGCTGCACTCTGTGTGCGTTTAGAACATTGGGTGCAGTGTCGGATGCTTGTGATGTCCCGGCTGCGTCCCGCTCATGACGTCACAACCACGTCCCCTCAATGCAAGTCTATGGGAGGGGGAATGATGGCCATTATGCCCCCTCCCATAAACTTGCATAGAGGGGGCATGGCCGTGACATCACGATCCTCCGCCCGCAGCACGGATGCTGCAGCGGATGTCTGATGTGCCGCAGCCGAGATCGCAGTGGTCCACAGCAGTGGGACCCCCATGATCAGACATCCTATCCCCCATCCTTTGGATAGTAGATAAGATGTCTAGGGCAGAGTACCCCTTTAACATTAAAACCACATGCCCAAGTGAAATGTCTCTTTCCCAATAAGGCCCAGACCCCACAAGACCTCTGAAGGTGTTTTACGTTGTGTGCATTACATAGTTACATAGTTACATAGTTACATAGTTAGTACGGTCGAAAAAAGACATATGTCCATCAAGTTCAACCAGGGAATTAAGGGGTAGGGGTGCGGCGAGATATTGAGGAAGGGATGAGATTTTATATTTCTTCATAAGCATTAATCTTATTTTGTTCCAGGAATGTATCTAATCCTGTTTTAAAGCTGTTAATTGTTCCTGCTGTGACCAGTTCCTGAGGTAGACTGTTCCATAAGTTCACAGTTCTCATGGTAAAGAAGGCGTGTCGCCCCTTGAGACTAAACTTTTTCTTCTCCAGACGGAGGGAGTGCCCCCTCGTCCTTTGGGGGGGTTTAACCTGGAACAGTTTTTCTCCATATTTTTTGTATGGGCCATTAATATACTTATATACGTTTATCATATCCCCCCTTAAACGTCTCTTCTCAAGACTAAACAATTGTAACTCCTTTAATCGCTCCTCATAGCTAAGATGTTCCATTCCCCATATTAGTTTAGTCGCGCGTCTCTGCACCCTTTCCAACTCCGCAGTGTCCCTTTTATGGACAGGTGCCCAAAACTGAACAGCATATTCCAGGTAAGGCCGTACCAATGCTTTATAAAGGGGGAGTATTATGTCCCTGTCCCTTGAGTCCATGCCTCTTTTGATACATGACAATATCCTGCCGGCTTTGGAAGCAGCAGCCTGACATTGCATGTTATTCTGTAGTCTGTGATCTACAAGTACACCCAGATCCTTCTCTACCAGTGACTCTGCCAGTTTAATCCCCCCTAAGACATACGATGCATGCAGGTTATTAGTACCCAGATGCATAACTTTACATTTATCCACATTGAACCTCATTTGCCAAGTGGATGCCCAGACACTTAGTCTATCCAAGTCATCTTGTAACTTATGCACATCCTCTATAGACTGTACTGTGCTACACAGCTTGGTGTCATCTGCAAAGATAGAAACAGAGCTGTTAATACCATCCTCTATATCATTAATAAATAAATTAAACAACAGCGGGCCCAGTACAGAACCTTGGGGTACACCACTAATAACCGGGGACCAATCAGAGTACGAATCATTGACCACCACTCTCTGGGTACGATCCATGAGCCAGTGTTCAATCCAGTTACAAACTAAAATTTCCAAACCCAAAGACCTTAACTTACCTGTCAGACGTCTATGAGGGACAGTATCAAATGCTTTAGCAAAATCCAGAAACACTATATCCACAGCCATTCCTCTGTCAAGGCTTCTACTCACTGTTACGCCTAGCGCTCCGGGTCCCCGCTCCTCCCCGGAGCGCTCACGGCGTCTTTCTCCCTGCAGCGCCCCGGTCAGTCCCGCTGACCGGGAGCGCTGCACTGTTTTGGCCGTTGGGGATGCGATTCGCACAGCGGGACGCGCCCGCTCGCGAATCGCATCCCAGGTCACTTACCCGTCCCGGTCCCCTGCTGTCTTGTGCTGGCGCGCGCGGCTCCGCTCTCTAGGGCGCGCGCGCGCCAGCTCTCTGAGACTTAAAGGGCCAGTGCACCAATGATTGGTGCCTGGCCCAATTAGCTTAATTGGCTCCCACCTGCTCCCTGCCTTTATCTAGTCTCCTCCCTTGTACTCCCTTGCCGGATCTTGTTGCCTTGTGCCAGTGAAAGCGTTTAGTGTGTCCAAAGCCTGTGTCCTGAACTTCTGCTACCCATCCTGACTACGAACCTTGCCGCCTGCCCCCGACCTTCTGCTACGTCTGACCTTGCCTCTGCCTAGTCCTTCTGTCCCACGCCTTCTCAGCAGTCAGCGAGGTAGAGCCGTTGCTAGTGGATACGACCTGGTTGCTACTGCCGCAGCAAGACCATCCCGCTTTGCGGCGGGCGCTGGTGAACACCAGTAGCCTCTTAGAACCGGTCCACTAGCACGGTCCCCGCCAATCCCTCGCTGACACAGAGGATCCACTACCTGCCAGCCGGAATCGTGACAGTAGATCCGGCCATGGATCCCGCTGAGGTGCCGCTGCCAAGTCTCGCTGACCTTACCACGGTGGTCGCTCAGCAATCGCAGCAGATTGCCCAACAAGGACAGCAGCTGTCGCAGTTGACCGCCACGTTACAGCAACTTCTGCCTCTGCTACAGCAGCAACCATCTCCTCCGCCAGCTCCTGCACCTCCTCCGCAGCGAGTGGCCGCTCCTAGCCTCCGCTTGTCCCTGCCGGACAAATTTGATGGGGACTCCAGACTCTGCCGTGGATTTTTGTCTCAGTGTTCCCTGCATATGGAGATGATGTCGGACTTGTTTCCTTCAGAACGGTCTAAGGTGGCGTTCGTAGTAAGCCTTCTCTCAGGAAAGGCCTTGTCTTGGGCCACACCGCTCTGGGACCGCAATGATCCTGCCACAGCCACAGTCCAGGCCTTCTTCACTGAACTCCGGAGTGTCTTCGAGGAGCCAGCCCGAGCTTCTTCTGCCGAGACTGCCCTGTTGAACCTGGTCCAGGGTAATTCTTCCGTTGGCGAGTATGCCGTACAATTCCGTACTCTTGCTTCGGAACTATCCTGGAATAACGAGGCTCTCTGCGCGACCTTTAAAAAAGGCCTATCCAGTCGCATCAAGGATGTGCTGGCCGCACGAGAGATTCCTGCCAATCTGCAAGAACTCATCCATCTAGCTACCCGCATTGACATGCGTTTTTCTGAGCGACACCAAGAGCTCCGCCAGGAAAAAGACTTAGATCTCTGGGCACCTCTCCCACAGTATCCGTTGCAATCTACGCCTGGGCCTCCCGCCGAGGAGGCCATGCAAGTGGATCGGTCTCGCCTGACCCTGGAAGAGAGGAATCGCCGTAAGGAAGAGAATCTTTGCCTGTACTGTGCCAGTACTGAACATTTTTTGGTGGATTGCCCAATCCGTCCTCCACGTCTGGGAAACGCACGCTCGCACCCAGCTCTCGTGGGTGTGGCGTCTCTTGATGCTAAGTCGGCTTCTCCACGTCTCACGGTGCCTGTTCGGATTTCTACTTCAGCCAGCTCTTCTCTCTCAGCCGTGGCCTGCCTGGACTCTGGAGCTTCTGGGAATTTTATTCGGGAGTCCATAGTGAATAAATTCCGCATTCCGGTGACCCGTCTTGTCAAGCCACTCCACGTTTCCGCGGTCAACGGAGCCAAGTTGGACTGCACCATACGTTTCCGCACGGAGCCCCTTCTTATGAGCATCGGATCTCATCATGAGAGGATTGAACTTTTGGTCCTCCCCAATTGCACCTCGGAAATTCTCCTTGGACTTCCCTGGCTTCAACTTCACTCCCCTACCCTGGATTGGTCCACTGGGGAGATCAAGAGTTGGGGGTCCTCTTGTTCCAAGAACTGTCTAAGACCGGTTCCCAGTACTCCCTGCCGTGACCCTGTGGTTCCTCCTGTATCCGGTCCCCCTAAGGTCATTAAGGACTCTGCCTGCCACGGGAAATGCCCCTCCCCCCCTCCCAGTTCCATCAGGCAAGCCTCTGTGCCTCCCCATGGCCCCCGTCCTGGTGTCACACTGCCCCGTGCCAGGCCTCGCCCTCTGCCCTCCCTCCCCATTCCCACTCCTGCCGTACTGCCTGCCGTTGAGGAAACCCTCCATTATTTCCCGGTGTCCTCATCCCAGGGGAGGCAGTTACCGGACAAAGAGAAGGGGAGACCTAAGGGGGGGGGTACTGTTACGCCTAGCGCTCCGGGTCCCCGCTCCTCCCCGGAGCGCTCACGGCGTCTTTCTCCCTGCAGCGCCCCGGTCAGTCCCGCTGACCGGGAGCGCTGCACTGTTTTGGCCGTTGGGGATGCGATTCGCACAGCGGGACGCGCCCGCTCGCGAATCGCATCCCAGGTCACTTACCCGTCCCGGTCCCCTGCTGTCTTGTGCTGGCGCGCGCGGCTCCGCTCTCTAGGGCGCGCGCGCGCCAGCTCTCTGAGACTTAAAGGGCCAGTGCACCAATGATTGGTGCCTGGCCCAATTAGCTTAATTGGCTCCCACCTGCTCCCTGCCTTTATCTAGTCTCCTCCCTTGTACTCCCTTGCCGGATCTTGTTGCCTTGTGCCAGTGAAAGCGTTTAGTGTGTCCAAAGCCTGTGTCCTGAACTTCTGCTACCCATCCTGACTACGAACCTTGCCGCCTGCCCCCGACCTTCTGCTACGTCTGACCTTGCCTCTGCCTAGTCCTTCTGTCCCACGCCTTCTCAGCAGTCAGCGAGGTAGAGCCGTTGCTAGTGGATACGACCTGGTTGCTACTGCCGCAGCAAGACCATCCCGCTTTGCGGCGGGCGCTGGTGAACACCAGTAGCCTCTTAGAACCGGTCCACTAGCACGGTCCCCGCCAATCCCTCGCTGACACAGAGGATCCACTACCTGCCAGCCGGAATCGTGACACTCACCTCTTCATAAAAGCAAATTAGATTGGTTTGACAACTTCTATCCTTAGTAAACCCATGCTGGCTATCACTTATAATACAATTATCCCCTATGTATTCCTGTATGTAATCCCTTATAAGTCCTTCAAACAATTTACCCACAATGCACGTTAGACTTACCGGTCTATAATTGCCTGGCGATGACCTAGAGCCCTTTTTGAAGATTGGCACCACATTCGCCTTGCGCCAGTCCCTTGGCACAATACCAGACACCAGAGAATCTCTAAATATCATGAACAGGGGTACAGATATTACTGAACTTACCTCTCTAAGAACTCTTGGGTGTAGTCCATCCGGTCCTGGGGATTTGCTTACATTTATATCACTTAACTTACCTTGTACCATATCTACATTAAGCCAGTTCAGTACATTACATGTTGTGTTACCAGCACTGACCTGGCCAATGTCAGCTCCTTCTTCCATAGTGTATACAGAACTAAAGAACCCATTCAGTAGCTCCGCCTTCTCTTGATCGCCTGTGACAACCTCCCCATTATCACTATTAAGGGGTCCTACATGCTCTGTCCTTGTTTTTTTTGCATTTATATGTCTAAAAAAATATTTAGGATTAGTTTTGCTTTCTTTGGCCACCTGTCTCTCATTTTGAATTTTTGCTATTTTTATTACATTTTTACAGATTTTATTAAGCTCCTTGTACTGTTTAAATGTTATAGCTGACCCATCAGATTTGTAATTTTTGAAGGCTATTTTTTTGTTGTTTATTGCTCTTTTAACATCATGTGTCAGCCATGTAGGATTTAGTTTTAATTGTTTATATTTGTTCCCCTTTGGTATATATTTAGCTGTATAGTTATTTAGAGTTGATTTAAAGATGTCCCATTTACCTTCTGTATCAGTATTTGACAACACCTCCCCCCAGTCTATGTCCTGTAGTGCAGATCTCAGCCCAGGGAAGTTTGCCTTTTTAAAGTTATATGTTTTTGCCTTCCCCGCCTGTCTTTGTTTTCTACATTTTAAGTCAAAAGTAACTATATTGTGGTCGCTATTCCCAAGGTTTTCCCGCACAGTTACATTACCAACCAGCTCTGCGTTGTTGGAAATGATCAGATCCAACAAGGCATCACTTCTTGTTGGGTCCTCCACAAACTGGCCCATAAAATTATCCTGCAATAAATTTAGGAATTGTCGCCCCTTTGTAGTTTTAGCCAACCCCGGACCCCAATCTATATCTGGATAGTTAAAATCTCCCATTATTACCACTGTACCTGCCCGGGCGGCCCTCTCTATTTGTTTATGAAGCTGAACTTCTATCTCTTCAGTGATATTAGGGGGTCTGTAGATTACACCAAATATTATTTTTTCAGTATTTCCCTCCTTTTGTAATTCTACCCACAATGATTCCACATCCTCAGAATCATCACACACTATGGCATCGTTCACTCTGACTTTCATACCACTTCTTACATACAGACAGACTCCACCACCTTTTCTGTTCATTCTATCCTTGCGAAACAATGTAAACCCCTGCAGATTGACAGCCCAGTCATGCGAGGAGTCCAGCCATGTCTCAGTGACCCCAACTATATCAATATGTTCCTCCAGTATCAAGGCCTCAAGCTCCTCCATTAATACTTTAGTAACAGATCCTTTAAGTCCAATAGGTTTCGAGGTGTGACCTCCATGAATCCCACTTAGTCGATAGGATTGATATCTGGGGACTTTGGAGGCCAAATCACCTCCTTGAACTCTTTGTCCTGTTTCTTATTACTGAACTATGTCCATGGCATTATCCTGCTGTCATGGAGAATGGGATCTGGCCTGTGCAATCTTTAGGCACAACATTCCCCTTACCATCACATTGCCCTTGCCAGCTTGTCTGGTGCCATTGTTGTGACAGCTGGGTCATCACTAAAGATATAGCCTATCCATTCACCAGAAAGTAGTGGGGACATCTCTGTGAATGCACCATATCCATTCACTAGGGATCAGCGATGACATCAGTAACAATACAACCTATCCATTTACCAGAGAACAATGACATCAGTAAGAATACATCACTGAGAATACAGCCTATCCAAACACTAGAGATTAGCCATTACATCACTGAGAATACAGCCTATCCATTTACCAGAGAACAGTGCCATCACTGAGAATATGGCCTATCCATCACTAGAGATCAGCAATGACATCACAAAGAATACAGCCTATCCATCACTAGAGATCAGCAATGACATCACAGAGAATACAGCCTATCCATCACTAGAGATCAGCAATGAAATCACTGAGAATACAGCCTATCCATCACTAGAGATCATCAATGACATCATTGAGAATACAGCCTATCCATCACTAGAGATCAGCAATGACATCACTGAGAATACAGCCTATCCATCACTAGAGATCAGCAATGACATCACTGAGAATACAGCCTATCCATGACTAGAGATCAGCAATGACATCACTGAAAATACAGCCTATCCATCATTAGAGATCAGCAATGACATCACAGAAAATACAGCCTATCCATCACTAGAGATCACCAATGACATCATTGAGAATACAGCCTATCCATCACTAGAGAACAGCAATGACATCACTGAGAATACAGCCTATCCATCACTAGAGATCATCAATGACATCATTGAGAATACAGCCTATCCATCACTAGAGATCAGCAATGACATCACTGAGAATACAGCCTATCCATCACTAGAGATCAGCAATGACATCATTGAGAATACAGTCTATCCATCACTAGAGATCATCAATGACATCACTGAGAATACAGCCTATCCATCACTAGAGATCAGCAATGACATCACTGAGAATACAGCCTATCCATCACTAGAGATCAGCAATCACATCACAGAAAATACAGCCTATCCATCACTAGAGAACATCAATGACATCACTGAGAATACAGCCTATCCATCACTAGAGATTAGCCATGACATCACTGAGAATACAGCCTATCCATAACTAGAGAACATCAATGACATCACTGAGAATACAGCCTATCCATCACTAGAGATTAGCCATGACATCACTGAGGATACAGCCTATCCATCACTAGAGATCATCAATGACATCACTGAGAATACAGCCTATCCATCACTAGAGATCAGCAATGACATCACTGAGAATACAGCCTATCCATCACTAGAGATCATCAATGACATCACTGAGAATACAGCCTATCCATCACTAGAGATCAGCAATGACATCATTGAGAATACAGCCTATCCATCACTAGAGATCAGCAATGACATCACAGAGAATACAGCCTATCCATCACTAGAGATCAGCAATGACATCACTGAGAATACAGCCTATCCATCACTAGAGATCAGCAATGACATCACTGAGAATACAGCCTATCCATGACTAGAGATCAGCAATGACATCACTGAGAATACAGCCTATCCATCATTAGAGATCAGCAATGACATCACAGAAAATACAGCCTATTCATCACTAGAGATCAGCAATGACATCATTGAGAATACAGCCTATCCATCACTAGAGAACAGCAATGACATCACTGAGAATACAGCCTATCCATCACTAGAGATCATCAATGACATCATTGAGAATACAGCCTATCCATCACTAGAGATCAGCAATGACATCACTGAGAATACAGCCTATCCATCACTAGAGATCAGCAATGACATCATTGAGAATACAGCCTATCCATCACTAGAGATCAGCAATGACATCACTGAGAATACAGCCTATCCATCACTAGAGATCAGCAATGACATCACTGAGAATACAGCCTATCCATCACTAGAGATCAGCAATCACATCACAGAAAATACAGCCTATCCATCACTAGAGAACATCAATGACATCACTGAGAATACAGCCTATCCATCACTAGAGATTAGCCATGACATCACTGAGAATACAGCCTATCCATAACTAGAGATCAGCAATGACATCACTGAGAATACAGCCTATCCATCACTAGAGATCAGCGGTGACATCACTGAGAATACAGCCTATCCATCACTAGAGATCATCAATGACATCACTGAGAATACAGCCTATCCATCACTAGAGATCAGCAATGACATCACTGAGAATACAGCCTATCCATCACTAGAGATCAGCAATGACATAATTGAGAATACAGAATATATTTATAGATACCAGTCCTCAAAAGAACTGCAGGTACAGAGTGAAATAGAGGGATAATAGCGAAGAATAAACAGATAAAGAGATAGAACAATAGTAAAATGAATGCACAATTTATTTATATCAAATGATGTATGTCGTCACCTTTAGCAGGGCCCTTGCATGGGGTGAACGGCAATACTAATTAATAACAAAAATATGGATAGTATATATTAGTAATAATTAATAATGAATTAAAAATTAAAAGCTTTAATACAATTTTTAAAATAGCGCTTGAATAGATAAGCTATATGTGGAAATATTCAGTCGCTATTGCACTTAGTCCATTTGAATAGAATCCGTATGATACAGTTCGTAGAATTATATTAAGTGGATGCAGTTCATAGGTACAGTTCGTTGGTGATATAGTGCCGATTATGACGGTAACTTGGAAGCGTACTGATTGTGTATCGCTAGTAATGATCTACGGTGCACAGCACCACTCACCCACTGCTTCGGCTGGCACGGCTGTCACGGCTGTCACGACTGCGTCCTGTGCTGGGGACGGCTCCGTCTTGTGTGAGCCCGTCTGTGTGATGGGTGAGTTGTTCTCCGGTGGTTCGTGGGTCCCGGGCTGGCACGGCAGGCGTCCGGCCTGTGGATAAGATGTCCGGGACTCACGTAGGTAAACCAGGGCTGTGAGGATGGATTTGCAGAGAGCGTTCCACGTGTGTGAACGCGGCACTATGTGCGCGCGGGCTGCAGTGGTCTCCAAATAAAGGGCATTCAGCAGTTCAAAATGATAGTATGTCAAATTAATCAAATGATGGCAATAGTAATAGTCTTTGTGCAACAGCGTTTAGGCTGTGGCAAGCTAGACGCGTTTCAATGTCACGGACATTTTCTTCAGTAGCTATAAAGTGTCCACTATATAGCTACTGAAGAAAATGTCCGTAACATTGAAACGCGTCACCCGGTGGACATTTTACAGGAGCCATGTTCCCAGCGTTTTCCTGGCCTGAGGACCATCTCTTCTCTGCGGCCATGGATTTCACGGTGGATCTGCTTCTCCTGCGTCCTTTTGAAGCCACAGTTCTCAACTCTTAGGGGGTAGCAATTTTGAGGACCCCCATTGCAGTCTTTTGCCTTTGTGGACCTCAGATCAGCTACAGACAACCCTTCTACAGCCCGGAGCCACCTGGTGTGATTTCTTTGTCACATCAAGGATTCAACCATCTCAGGAACTAACTCTAACACACTGATTCAATACAGGTTAACTGTTCACTTCCAGCTACCACCTTCTAACACAGGTAACATTGGTTTGTGTTCAAACTGTGTAATTCCACTGTCTGGATGAAGTTCTCCCATTTAGTAAAGTTACCCATTTATAGAGCAACTCTACGATTCCCTGTTTTCTTAAACAGTAAAGTTTTATTAAAGTTATTTAATAAATAGACAATACAGAATAAATGATAAAACAGCAGCAGAAGCACCCCGCTTAGGGCACATCCCAACGATTATAACAAAGATGTCAGTGTAGCTGAGTGCATGCGAAACCAAGATTGTGAAATGCAAAAATAAACATTTCAGTGCCGGCAGGATGTGTCTGCACGAACATTCGAAACAGTAACGCTAAGGGGTCATTACAGTCATGGCGGTCAAGAAAGATGGGGGGGGGGGAGCAGAGAATGGAGAGGACAGACAGAAAAAAAAGGGGGGGGGAGTACAGGACAGTCAGGAGAACAGACATACCTTGCAACTTGGGTGGGCTCCAAAGACCCATAGGACCAGGGGGAGAACTGCAGAAAGATGAGGTAGCAACTAGAGTGAGAGAGGGGCCCAGATGATCATAGTGTCAGGTATTGAGGTGTAGGCTCCCGTAGTCCACTGTGGACAAAAAGTCTGTCAAGGGGCTCCAGATGACATGCTTCCTCGAGTCAGCTAATAGCTTCTCCATTCTATGTAGGTGCCAGACTTCCTAAAGCCAGGACGAGACGGTGAGCGGGAGGAGAGATTTCCCAAGTCTCGGAATCATTGTCCTAATCACCAGAATTAGTTGGAAGTTGAAAGTGCACATGTACCATCAAGACCGCCTCAACCACCATCGGCCAGGATATCGTTAACCAGGTCTTGATACCAATACACCTGGGCAGCACCTCCTATCTTACAACTGTGCTGACCTCATGGAGGTAACAAGGGCCAACCATCCATCCGAGCCACTGTGACCAAGCCTTTCTAAAGTGCGTGGGAATACTAGTAGCTGCTGGCCCTCGTAATAACACCTGTGCTACCCCACCGGTTCATGACAGTAGAACATAACAAAAACGATATAAATCTGCTATCACAACAATTGAAACAGAATAAAGTGAATGCTGTAAAACAAAATAAAGGTGGTGCTGTAGCTTTTTAAAAATACATTATATGGTACATGTAATAATGCCATTTAAAAAAATATAACTTGTGCCGTAAAAAACAAGCTCTCATATGGCTATGTGGATGGAAAAATGTAAAAGTTTCGGTTCCAGTATTACAGAATTGAAAAAAACAATAAGCTGCGGCGTCAAGGGGTGAAAAAAGTTTATATGAAAATCCCCATTTAAAGTATTTTCAGAAGCTAAAAAGGATGCAATTTAATAAACACCGGGGAAGAGGCGGCTGAGGGCAAGAGCTCCTGGGATATTTTAAGCCGACAAGTGATTTGTTTCCGTATAAACAAGTAGATCTTCTACTGTAAGACGAATGTTGTGAAGGTTGAGGGACGTATGACTTTGCCGGCGACATTTCATCACCTACTCCACATCACAGGGTAGAAATAAATGTGATTCAATACATAAAACATTTTGTGTTCCGGGAGAATAATAGGTAGATGTTAATCTACATGGAGGAACGCAGCATTCTTGTCCATAGTGCCATCATGTTTTTTTCTTCCACAAGACTGAAAACACTCACTGCACAGAACATAACATCCGAGTGATAGAAATCCTGTATAATGTGGGAGCCGACCGTCCCAGATACACGAGGTAACGTGAGAACGGCCCCCCAATTCTCCATTCTATGGTGCCGCACAATGGAAAGGCTGATAATAATGTCTGGTAATAAACCCGATATCAAACACCCTATGAATCACTGCATATTTATGGCGTCCTCGGCTGATACTTAGGGATGCCGGTTCTAACAGATGTGATGTGCAGAGCTTTTCCAGACGTAATAAAGTGCATTATGTAGACAATGATTAGCCACTAGAGGTCAGATCGTAGCACGTGCAACATGCCGTACGTGACGGCTGCAGACAGGAGATGCTCTTGGGTTGCGATTCCTGTGAAAACTGTGAATTATTCTAGTTTTGCATTTAAATGCTTCAGCTCAACCAATATATATATTTTCATATGTTGAGTTTGATATACATTTTTGATCAAAAAGTGCACTAAGAGCCTCCATTTTTTGACCAAGAGTGCTGTTGCAACTTTCTTTTTTGTACATTTTATATACAGTGGTCCCTCAAGTTACAATATTAATTGGTTCCAGGACGACCATTGTTTGTTGAAACCATTGTATGTTGAGACCAGAACTCTATGGAAACCTGGTAATTGGTTCTGAATCCTCAAAATGTCATCCAAAAATAGGAAAAAGTGAGGATTAAAGAAAAATAAGTAGATAACTATTATAAAGCAAATCCTTACATATAAAAGTAAGAAAGATCGGATGGGAGCTGTAAATCACTGTCTAGGTCAGTGTTTCCCAAGCAGGGAGCCTCCAGCTGTTGCAAAACTACAACTCCCAACATGCCCGGACAGCCAAAGGCTGTCCGGGCATGCTGGGAGCTGTAGTTTTGCAACAGCTGGGGGCACCCTGCTTGGGAAACACTGGTCTATGTAGAGGACAGGAGCTTCTTCAGGGTCCTGTACAGTACACAGTGTCCTAAAAAATGTAACATGGAGCCGTCCTCACCTGGTGTCCAAAGGAGCAGGTAACCCCGGTACAGGTAAAGAGTACAGAACATGTAATACCTCCCTGTACAGTAGGGGGCGCTACCAGACACCAGTCAGTGCATACACTTCAGTAGTACAGGGGATTTACCACTAAATTGACCATTCTGATTGGTCAATTCTTCCGGCCATTGACACATTTCACAGATCTGGACTGTCCGTAGCATTGTATGTTGAGTCTGGTTTCAAGTTACAATGGTCCAGAAAAGACCATTGTATGTTGAAACTATTGTATGTTGAGGCCATTGTAAGTTGAGGGATCACTATATATATATATATATATATATATATATATATATATATATATATATATATTTATATATATATTTATATATATATGTGTGTGTATGTGTATATGCATGTTCCAGCATAACTTAAAGGGGAATGCCGCTTTTAGACATCTTATCCCCTATCCAAAGGATAGAGAATAAAATGTCTGATTGCGGGGGTCCTGCTGCTGGGGCCACAAGCAATCTCCCATGATCTCCCTGTGGCAGTGGTTGCCCCCCTCGTGACATCATGCCACACCCCTCCATTCATGTCTATGGGAGGGGGCGTGTTGGCTAACACGCCCCCTCCCATAGACATAAATGGAGGGGGCGTGGCATGACACCACAAGGGGGTGTGGTTGTTACATCACGATCACGGCCTCTATCTCTGAACAAAATGTTCAGAACGCTGGAGCACCGGAGTACCCCTTTAATTTCCAAATGGCTTGCGATATGTTTATTAAATTTGTGCAGAGCGTGTGCGCACGCCTGAGCCAATCACTGCCTGGGTCACATTTGGCGGTAGGCACATGCAGAGAATAGTTAGTAAGGATGACTGGGAGAGGGATGGTGCTGGCTGGGGAGAGAAAACATAATTGCAGGGCAGGAAGAGGGCACGGCATCGCAGCTGCAATGAGGATGGAAGGGAAGACAAGCAGCCTATTAATGCTGGGGCTTCAGAAGATAGGGAAAGCTGGGTGGCACTCAGTATGCATGCCAACCAGTTATCCTAGTCTACTGAAAATATTTTTTTTCTTTTTTGCTCTAGAATGGGCAATGCCAGCTCCTCAGCTAGTATAAAATAAAGACAAAATGAGGAAGCGTATGAAGCAATATGCATGCAGCTTTATCATGATTATTTATTGGAGATAAAAATGTATTCATAACCCATAACACTCATATGTAGTCATTCATTTGTGATAACTGTTTTTTTTTTTTTTTGCAGTTTTTCAAGTATGTCCTGCCTATTTAAAGTGTTAGTCATTAAAAAAAAAAAAAACTTTTGGCATGTCACACAGACAGGTGAACAGATTTGATTGGTCTTGGTCTGGATGTTCAGTCCCCCACTGATCGCTAGAATGAGGAGGGGGAAGCATGGGACTGAGCACTTCACTCCCCAGCTTGTTGCTCTGCCTTACTCATTGCATAAGACAAGCTTTATTGTAAGCCTATGGAGCCCTTAAAGGGGTACTCCGCTGAAAAACATTTTTTTTTTGTTTGTTTTTTGGTGCCAGAAAGTTAAAAAAAATTGTAAATTACTTCTATTTAAAAATTGTAATCCTTCCAGTACTTATCAGCTGCTGTATGCTTCACAGGAATTATCTTTTCTTCTTGAATTTCTTTTCTGTCTGACTGCTGTGCTTCTGCAGGAACTGTCCAGAACAGGAGAGGTTTGCTATGGGGGTTTGCTCCTTCTCTGGACAGTTCCTGACATGGACAGAGGTGTCAGCAGAGAGCACTGTGGTCAGACTGAAAAGAAATTCAAAAAAGTAAAAAAAACTTCCTGTGGAGCATACAGTAGCTGAGAAGTACAGGAAGGATTACCATTTTTAAAAATAAGTAATTTACAAATCTGTTTAACTTTCTGGCATCAGTTGATTTAAAAAAATTCTTTTTCCGCAGAATACCCCTTTTATATGCAATGAGTTGGGCAGAGCAGCAAGCTGGGGAGTAAGACACTAAGCCGCACACTCTTTCTACTGATTGGTGGGGGTCTGAACACCCAGATCCCAACCAATCAAAACTTTTGCCATGTCGATGTGATGGTAAATCAAAAGTATTTTAAAATTCCATCCGGGTGTTACCCATGGCTTCTTATAAATGTTTTCCTTCCCCATCACCCTTATCCCCTGCCAGTACCATCCCCCACTGTATAAAACTTTGCCTATATAACACTAGCATCTCACAGAGGCCTGTAAAAAATGAAAGAAGCGATCTGATTGGTTGGTATGGGAAAATGCACCTCTCTTCCTCTACAAAGGTTTTGATAAATCTCCCTTATATTTCTTATAATAATAGTGGTAGTAGTATCCATTAGTATTGCTATTCTATATCATCATATACAATTTAGTTATGATGACTAGAAATGTATTTATTGCATATTACGTCATAGTGTCATACTATTTGACTATTCTTAGTCTGGATACATTTGTGTAGATGATAAGACTTGGTTCTTCTGGTCTTAGTAAATAGTGTCTGGAATCCAAAGTCATATATTTAAGATGGCTGAGCAGTTAATCCAGGCTATTATACTGGTTTAGAAAGACAATGATGTAAAATATTTTTGGCAGGTGGTAGAGTCGCCATAGCATAGATAGCTTGAAGTTCCCTCCAACTACAAGTCCCAGGATCCCTTGTTTGTATGTGTGAGGTCACTTTTCTCCCTCCCACTCATCAATCACCCATTGAAGTGCACCTGGGATAATTCCCAGCAGCCCTGTGAAGAATACCCCCCCCCCCCCCCAGTGACCGCTCCACCCATTGAAGCACAGATATGCTCCCTTTTAACATCTGACTAGTGATGTAATGTCTTTGGCCATCCTGCAACCTGGGAAAACCAGAGAGGACACTTATTTTGTATGCTGCTAAAAATAAACAATGAGCCAAAGATCACAGAAAAATTGTCCAGCCATCAAACACAGGTACAGACACTATATTATGAACTACACTAACTTTATAGCCCCTGTAGCACAGTCAAATAAAGAAATTCTGGAATACCTCTTTTAATCATTAGAGTACTTTGCTGGTTAACCTAGAATGAAGTAAGGAAATAGTTTGGCAGTCTAAACAGATTAGACCCTCATTTGTATACCACACCCACCAAATTTATTACCCGATGATCTTATCTGTTTGGGTGGATGTTACTGATAAGTTAATAACAAGATAAGTAGCAAAGATATGTAAGGATGTAATGGATTTAACATATATCTTATATATAAAAGGAGAAGACCTGACCCACTGACGTAGACAAGGAATAAGAAAGGAATTTTCGAAGTCCCACCCTTAATGGTGTGAAAAGGGGTTGTTTATTTTTTTATTTTTTTTTAAGTCCCATACAAGTCTATGGGAAATACATGTTACAGCATAACTTCCAAACGGCTTGAGATATTTTGATAATACTTGGTCACATGTTACTTTTATGTCCACTTAAAATATAGGATAGTTAATTTAAGCCTTAACTACCCCCATTTGTGAGGGTCGGGGTTTTTGCTTAAAGTCCCATGCAAATCAATGGAAAATGTATGTTCCCACATAACTTCCGTACGGCTGGAGATATTTCAATACCTGGTACACATATATGAGGACGGGATGGGAGGTCGGGATATGAGGTCGGGATAGGAGGTCACGATAGCAGGTCGAAATAGGAGGTCCAGATAGGAGGAAGGGATGATCGGGATAGGAGGTCGTGATAGGAGATCAAGATAGGAGGTCGAGTTAGGAGGATGGGATATGAGGTCGAGATAGGAGGACAGGATAGGAGGTCGGGATAGGAGGTAGAGATAGGAGGACGGGATAGGAGGTCGGGATAGAATGTCGGGATAGGAGATCGGGATTGGAGGTCAAGATAGGAGGTCGATATAGGAGGACGGGATAGGAGGACGAGATAGGAGGTCGGGGTAGGAGGTCGGAATAGGAGGTCGGGATAGGAGGTTGAGATAAGAGGTCGAGATAGGAGGATGGGATGGTCGGGATAGGAGGTCGAGATAGGTCTAGATAGGTCGAGATAGGAGGACGGGATAGGAGGTCGGGAAAGGAGGTCTGGATAGGAGGTCGGGATAAGAGGATGGGATAGGAGGACGGGATAGGAGATCAGGATAGGAGGTCGGGATAGGAGGTCCGGATAGGAGGTCGGGTTAGGAGGTCAAGCTAGGAGGTCGAGATAGGAGGACGGGATAGGGGGACGGTATATGAGGACGGGATAGGAGGTTGGGATGGAAGATCGGGATAGGAGGACGAGATAGGAGGTCGGGATAGGAGGACAGGATAGGTGGTCGGGATAGAAGGACGGGATAGGAGGACAGGATATGAGGATGGGCTATGAGGACTGTTGGCAGTATATAAGCAACGCGAGAAGGCGGGTTCCCCTGCACGCAGACTCGGTAAAAGTCCTCAGAGGATGTCGATCTTCAATTCCATGAAACAGCAGATGTAATGTTTCGGGTTGTTTGGATGCCCGTACACTTTACCCAGAGCGGCCTCATTACTATAGGATCCTAAAAAGTAAATCTGTGTTACCCCAAATTTAACGCGAGTGAAGCCGCGGGCAAAAGCTAGTATAATCATATACATAGATATTTTATTTGGTATAAAATGTCATATTTTACATCTCCTTAGTTCTTTTGCTCAAAACTAGCTGACCTGACATAAATCATCTTCACCCACCAGTGTAGCCTGCACTATCAAGATTGAACTGTTTGCAGAGAGATATGGGTCATGTCAAACTGACATTTTGGATATTTGAGGAGAAGAACAAAATTAATAATTGCTTAGCGCTTAGAAGAAAAACAAGTCAAATTTGTGCATGACAAAACTATGTACACGTAGACTAACACACACGTCACTAATAATTAATCGATAATGGGGGTGGTAATTTATGTTAATTTTGAAGTCTTTATAAACCCCTGTGGAATGTTGTAATAAAAGAAGGAAGTATTTCTGTACTGAACTACGTGTCAGTGTTTTATTCACTTCGATGCATGCATCAAATAATAATTGATTTGGAAGGGAACAGATATCCACTAGGTCCTGAAGGCAGGGCCTGATTATCATTGGAGCTTATGAAGCTCCTGGTCCCGGCGGGGGGATTATAATTGTGTGTGTGGATGTATACTGTGTGTGCAGCACTCACCGCGGCCTCATGCACAGTAAGCCAGGGCAGAGACACTGCTGACATCACCGGCGTATCCCTGCCCCAGCTGTGCCCCCTGCAGGAGGGGGATCCTCACCCCTGCCGCCGGAGTCTCACTACTGCTGTTCAGTGGCGTAACTAAGGAGGCACCAGAGGGGGCCATGGCCCGCTCTACATCATGCTGTGCCCCCCCACTCCAAGTAAAAACCCTGAGAAGTCTGTATCAAAAAGATCCTCGCTACAGCTAATTCCTGCTGGCCGAGGATCTCACAACACAGCTGTTTTGCCGCCTTAAGAGGAGATCCTGGCTGTGCTTCCTTAACAAGCCCCCTCCCCCTCGGCTGGCCCCGTCTGCACTGCATGGCTCCGTCTGCTGGTGAAGAGTATAGGGAGGAAGTCTGCAGCCACCGGGAGGACATAGACCTGATTCTGACTTCAATGTGGGGAAAATGTAAGTGTATTGGTGCTTGTAATGTAATGTGTGATGAGTACATGCATATAGTGAGTGTATATATAATGTGTGATGTGTACATGGATATAGTGAGTGTATATGTATATACAATGTGTGATGAGTACATGTATATATATAGTGAGTGTATATATAATGTGTGATGAGTACATGTATATAGTGAGTGTATATATAATGTGTGATGAGTACATGTATATAGTGAGTGTATATATAATGTCTGATGAGTACATGTATATAGTGAGTGTATATGTAATGTTTGATGAGTACATGTATATAGTGAGTGTATATATAATGTCTGATGAGTACATGTATATAGTGAGTGTATATGTAATGTTTGATGAGTACATGTATATAGTGAGTGTATATATAATGTCTGATGAGTACATGTATATAGTGAGTGTATATGTAATGTTTGATGAGTACATGTATATAGTGAGTGTATATATAATGTCTGATGAGTACTAGTGTTGAGCGGCATAGGCCATATTCGAATTCGCGAATATTCGCATATTCGTTATATCCTCGTTTTATTTTCGCATATGCGAATATTCGCGTATGCGAAAATTTGCAGGTGTGAAAATTAACATATACAAAATTAGCATAAGGTAAAATTCGCATATACGAATATTCGCATATGCGAATTTTCGCACATGCGAATTTTCGCACGCCAGTCTCACACAGTAGTATTAGAACCTTCTTTACACCACACAAGCTGGAAGCAGAGAGGGGTGATCACTGTGATGTGTACTGTGAAAAAAAAAACAAACAAAAAAAAAGAATATTCGTAATTACGAATATATAGCGCTATATTCGTGAAATTTGCGAATATGCGATATTCGCGAATAATATTCGAATTGCGAATATTCGCGAGCAACACTATTTAGGGGTATCCTTTTATGAAGAGTTCTGTTCCCAGTTTGCATGAGGCACAGGACGTCAACACATCTATACTCTTTCCATTGTGATGCTATAAGGGAAAGTCCCTATATATCTGACAATCTGGCTCAGTTTCCCTCCAGCATGGTAGAAAGACACTCTAAAACTTTCTAGTACTTATAAGCTGCTGTATGCTCCAGAGGAAGTTGTGTAGTTCTTTCCAATCTGACCACAGTGCTCTCTGCTGCCACCTCTGTCCGTGTCAGGAACTGTCCAGAGTAGGTGCAAAGCCCCATAGGGAACCTGTGCTGTCACGGGTGTAACGGCGCTCTGGTCACCACTGTTCTATAATCCAATCAGCGGCCGCAGCAGTGTCCTGCCTCAGCCACCGATTGACTGAGCCGACATTTGGCATCATTTCCACCAACCCGGAAGTGCTGGACTGCGGGGACCGGAGCTCTGTTATATTGGCATTGTTCCTGACCAGATATTAAAGGGGTTATCCAGGAGAAAACTTTTTTTTTATATATATCAACTGGCTCCGGAAAGTTAAACAGATTTGTAAATTACTTCTATTAAAAAATCTTTATCCTTTCAGTACTTATGAGCTTCTGAAGTTGAGTTGTTCTTTTCTGTCTAAGTGCTCTCTGATGACACCTGTCTCGGGAACCGCCCAGTTTAGAAGCAAATCCCCATAGCAAACTTCTTCTACTCTGTGCAGTTCCCGAGACAAGCAGAGATGTCAGCAGAGAGCACTGTTGCCAGACAGAAAAGAACAACTCAAATTCAGCAGCTGATAATTATTGAAAGGATTAAGATTTTTTAATAGAAGTAATTTACAAATCTGTTTAACTTTCAGGAGCCAGTTGATATAAAGAAAAAAGTTTTTTCCTGGAATACCCCTTTAAACAGAACACACAGGCAGGGACTTGATAAACGGTGCACACATGTAACCCCAGCCCTGACATATCAGCGGTCGTTCTTTCAGGTCCAGATTCCTGAGAGATCAGGATTCTTGATTCGTGATGTCATTTAGTTACAGTATTTGTAATGTAGGGTTTGCTAAGCGCGTTGCATACCACATCTAATCCCGCACTGTCTTCGTGCACAGAGGTAATACGTGATATGGCCTGAGGTGCTGCAGCTCTGCTGGTAAACAACAGTCAGTATTCACATAATTCTCTTGGGTTGTCAGGTCTGGCTTTATAGATTTGTCTGTACACTGTACTTGTTTTGTGCAGAATAGATATTAACCCCTTAAGGACTAGTGTTGAGCGGCATAGGCCATATTCGAATTTGCGAATATTCGCGAATATATGGACGAATATTCGCCATATATTCGCGAATATTCGCATATTCGTTATATTCTCGTTTTATTTTCACATATGCGAAAATACGCGTATGCGAAAATTAACATATGTGAAAATTCGCATATGCGAAAATTAGCATATGCTAATTTTCGCATATGCGAATGTTCGCACGCCAGTCTCGCACAGTAGTATTACAGCCTTCTTTACACCACACAAGCTGGAAGCAGAGAGGGATGATCACTGGGATGTGTACTGTCAAGAAAAAAAAACAAAAAAAAAACGAATATTCGTAATTACGAATATATAGCGCTATATTCGCGAAATTCGCGAATTCGCGAATATGCGATATTCGCGAATAATATTCGAATTGCGAATATTCGCGAGCAACACTAATGAGTACATGTATATAGTGAGTGTATATGTAATGTCTGATGAGTACATGTATATAGTGAGTGTATATATAATGTGTGATGAGTACATGTATATAGTGAGTGTATATATAATGTCTGATGAGTACATGGATATAGTGAGTGTATGTATAATATCTGATGTGTACATGTATACAGTGAGTGTATATTTATTACTATTCACACGAGTCACTAGGACGTGAGAGTGAATAGTAATAAATATACAAATAATGGGCAGGCCTAGCGCTTCATACAGGAGGAGGCAGAGAAGCAGGAGCCTCCATTGCACAGCAAAGCTGCTTTCCATTTAATCTACAGGGGACAATATCTTCTAAACTACTTCACAAATTTATGTACGTTCTACCCTTTTCTACTCCAGTTCACCCGCACTATGACCCAGTGTATTGGGTTTAGTGCAGGTGAACAGTCTGTCAGTTTCCCTTTAAAGGGTACCTCTCATCAAAAAAAACTTTTGATATATTATAGATTAATGTATGCAGAATAACTTCACAATTGCATGTTATTAAAAAATATGCTTCTTTCTATTTAATTTTCCACTTTGAAGAAATGACCACTAGGGGTCTCCCTACCAGTCCTAGCAGTAAACATTTCAGACTCATGCTGGAGTCCTAAACACTACGAGCTGCCAGTCTGCTTTGTTCACAAAGGAGAACACTCAGAGCCGCCAGCCTGCTTTGTTCACAGCCTGTTTGGCTGTGAACAAAGCAGGCTGGCAGCTCTGAGTGTTTAGGACTCCAGCATGAGTCAGAAATGCTTGCTGACAGGACTGATCGGGAAAAATACAATAGAAAGAAGCATATTTTTCATTAACATGCTATTGGAAAGTTATTCAACATTCATTAATCTAAAATATATCAAAAGTTTATTTGATGAGAGGTACCCTTTAAGTCCTGGGTACATTGTGTGGCGTTATTATGTCCTTGCAACAAAGTGTGTTGCGCCATTACGTCCTGGCAGCACAGCATATGTCACTATTATGTCCTGGTAGCACAGCATATGGCACCACAATATCCTGGCAGTGTAGTGTTAGGCACTATTATATCCTAGCGACACAGTGTGGGGCACTATTATATTCTGGCAGCACAGTGGTGACACTATGATATCCTAACAGCACTATGTGCTTTTACATCCTAGCAGCAAAGTGTGTGGCACTATTAAGTCCTAGAGTATCTTGTGTAGCACTATTATTTCCTGGGGTCGATTGTGTGGCACTAATATGTTCTGGGGTACATTGTGCGGCACTCATATCTTGGCAGCACAGTGTGTAGCACTATTATATCCTGGCAGCACAGTGTATGGCACTATTATATCCTGGCAACACAGTGTGTGGCACTATTATATCCTGTCAGCACAGTATGTGGCACTATTATATCCTGGCAGCACAGTGTGTGGCACTATTATATCCTGGCAGCACAGTGTGTGGCACTATTATATCCTGGCAGCACAGTGTGTGGCACTATTATATCCTGGCAGCACAGTGTGTGGCACTACTTTATCCTGGCAGCACAGCATATGGCACCATGATATCCTGGCAGTGTAGTGTGCGGCACTGTTACATCCTGGTGGAACAGTGTCCTGCACTATTATATCCTGGTGGAACAGTGTCCTGCACTATTATATCCTGGTGGCATGTACAGTATATAGTGCTTTTTAATTGCCCCTCCCCCTAATTTTGTCCCCCAGTGGCACCCAGTGTGCCCCCCCAAAATATAAAAGCTGGAGACGCCACTGTGTGCATTCTCTACAAAGAAAGGTGTAGGTTTGTGGGGTGGGGATTGGAAGGTTGGGGGCTCGCTGAAGTGAGGTTGTTTGGGGGGGGGGTGAGGTGGGGTGAGGTAAGGTAAGTGGGGGTTTGGTAAAGGGGGCAGAGGAGTGTGAAGGGACTGAGGGGGGGGGGGGACATAAAAGTGGAATAGTGGAGAAGGACCAGGAGTGTTGAAGACTGTGTTATGGTAATTTTTTGGCATTTTAGTTCTTGTGCTTTTGCCTTCTCCGGAAACATAGTCTTAGTCCTCCAGTAGTCCTTAAGGCTAAGTTTCCAGAGAAGGCAAAAGCACAAGAAAAAGAAAAAAATGCCAAAAAATTACCATAACACAGGAAAAAGCAGTAGCAATTTTTCTGAGTTTTTGCAGGTAAAAAAAAGGGAGAAACCTAGCCTTAGGGGTCTGTGGGATCAGGAGTCTGGAGGAGGACTTAGGGGTCTGGGGGAATTAGGGCTCGTCCACACTACGAACTTCCGCCAGCAGAATTTTGCTTGTTTTCAATAGGATGCTGCTGCTCTGTGCACACTACGGAAGACACAGTGTGTGGTAGTATTATTTTTAGAGGGCATGATGTTTGGCAGCATAATATACAGGGTACACAGGGTTTGGCAGTATTATATTTAGGAAGCACAGTCTCTTGTAGGGTTATAATGATTGTTGTATTTATACAGAGGATGAGGATCGGCTGGCAAAGTGAGGAACCAATGATGTCCAGACGTCAAACTTTACAGAGCAAGATGGAGCTGGAAGAAGACATGGCGTCTGGACCAGATGAAGAAGAAAAGGAAAGACAACAGAGAAGACGTCTCCTGTCAGTCATTTTATGTTTGTGTATTCTCCTGACTGTCCCATTAGATCTCTCGTCACTTCTAAGTTTGCAGTAATAATGGATGACTGTGTACCCCAATTTGAGGCTCCAGCTGTTACAAAAATACAACTCCTATAATGCCTGAAGCTCTCCAGACATAATGGGGGTTGTAGCTTTGCAACAGCTGGAAAGAGTGACCTGAACTGAAGTGATTTTAGACCATGCAGCCATTTTATTTTAACGGGGGCCTGACTCCTGTAACACCCACAAAAAAAAAAAGGGCGACATAGTCTAATATACCCAGGCCAATTTATTTATTTATTTATTTTTTTTTTTTGGGGGGGGCCATCATAACGAAGTGCTCCGTCTTCCAGGCAGCCTTAACCCCTTCCCGCAGATTGTCATATATAAACGCCGGGTTGTGCAGTGCGTTCGCGCATCCCGGCGTTTATAAATGACATGCAGTTAACCTGGCGATGCGCAGCATCGCACGGGTTAACTGGCAGAAGTCCCGCTGTTTCCAGCAGGGGACAACTTCTGCTTCACCCCCAGGACCATCAATTGATGGTCCTGGTCAGCGATCACTGTGATTGGTCCCTGTGGACCAATCACAGTGATCTGGGGTGAAAGTTCAGATCCCCCGCACTGCCCGCCCCTGGAAGTCGGGCAGAACGGGGAACGAAGGCTGCAGGGGCTCGCGGGGACCTGCGGCATTCGGGGGGAACACGTGGGGACCGGCGGACTTACCTGATCCAGCGGCGGGACCGAGGAGCAGCGCGGGACCGGCCACGTGGACGAGCAGCGACGGGTAAGTATGTGGTCCTCAGAGGCAGCAGTGAAGATCTTCACTGCTGCTTCTAGGAGTCTGAAAACTACAACTCCCAGCATGCCTAGACAGCCTTTGGCTGTCTGGGCATGCTGGGAGTTGTAGTTTTGCAACAGCTGGAGACACACTGGTTGGGAAACATTGTTTCTAACTCAGTGTTTCCTAACCTGTGTGCCTCCAGCTGTTGCAAAACTATAACTCCCAGCATGCACTAAAAGACCATGCATGCTGGGATTTGTAGTTTTGCAACATCTGGAGGGCCCCAGTTTGGAGACCATTGTATAATGGTCTCCAATCTGTGCTCTTCCAGCTGTTGCAAAACTACAACTCCCAGTATGCACTGACTGTCCAGGCATGCTGGGAGTTTTAGTTCAGCAACATCTGGCCCTTCAGATGTTGCCGAACTACAACTCCCAGCATGCCCTTCAGCTGTCTGGGCATGCTGGGAGTTGTAGTTTTGCAACAACTGGAGACACACTGGTTGGGAAACATTGTCTGTTTCTAACTCAGTGTTCCCTAACCTGTGTGCTTCCAGCTGTTGCAAAACTATGACTCCCAGCATGAACTAACAGACCATGCATGCTGGGAGTTGTGGTTTTGCAACAGCTGATGCAAGCCCCCCCCCCCCCCCGCCCCGCCACCCCCGTGAATGTACAGGGTACATTCACATGGGCGAGGCTTTTACAGTGGGTTTCTCGCATCTTGAGATGCAGCAAATTTTGCGCTGGGAAACTCGCTGTAATCCCCCGCCCATGTGACTGTACCCTAAAAACACTACACTACACTAACACAAAATAAAATAAAAAGTTAAAAACACTACATATACACATACCCTTACACAGCCCCCCTCCCCCAATAAGAACGTCCGGTACACCACTGTTTCCAAAGCAGAGCCTCCAGCTGTTTGAAAAACAACAAGTCCCAGTATTGCCGGACAGCCATTGACTGTCCAGGCATGCTGGGAGTTTTGCAACAGCTGGAGGCACCCTGTTTGGGAATCACTGGCGTAGAATACCCCTATGTCCACCCCTATGCAAATCCCTAATTTAGGCCTCAAATGCACATGGCGCTCTCACTTTGGAGCCCTGTCGTATTTCAGGGCAACAGTTTAGGGCCACATATGGGGTATCGCCGTACTCGGGAGAAATTGCGTTACAAGGTTTGGGGGGCTTTTTCTTCTTTAACCCTTCATGAAAAGGAAATGTTGGGGTCTACACCAGAATGTTAGTGTAAACATTTTTTATTTTTTACACTAACATGCTGATGTTGCCCTATACTTTACATTTTCACAAGAGGTAAAAGGGAAAAAAGCCCCCCAAAATTTGTAACGCAATTTCTCCCGACTACAGAGATACCCCATATGTGAGCGCAAAGTGCTCTGGGGGCGCACAACAAGGCCCAGAAGGGAGAGTGCACCATGTACATTTGAGGTGATATGCACAGGGGTGGCTGATTGTTACAGCGGTTTTGACAAACGCAAAAAAAACAAAACCCCACATGTGACCCCATTTCGGAAACGACACCCCTCACGGAATGTAATGAGGGGTGCAGTGAGAATTTACCCCCCACAGGTGTCTGACGGATCTTTGGAACAGTGGTCCATGAAAATGAAAACTTGTACAGCCCACTGTTCCAAAGATCTGTCAGACACCAGTGGGGGGCAAATGCTCACTGTACCCCTTGTTACGTTCCTCAAGGGGTCTAGTTTCCAAAATGGTATGCCATGTGTGTTTTTTTTTGCTGTTCTGGCACCTTAGGGGCTTCCTAAATGCGACATGCCCCCCGAGCAAAATTTGCTCTCAAAAAGCCAAATATGACTCCTTCTCTTCTGAGCATTGTAGTTCGCCCATAGTGCACTTCAGGTCAACTTATGGGGTACCTCCATACTCAGAAGAGATGGGGTTACAAATCTTGGGGGGTATTTTCTGCTATTAACCCTTGCAAAAAGGTGAAATTAGGGGGGAAACACACATTTTAGTGGAAATTTTTTTTTTTTTTTTTACATATGCAAAAGTCATGAAACACCTGTGAGGTAATAAGGCTCACTTTATTCCTTATTACATTCCTCAAGGGGTCTAGTTTCCAAAATGGTATGCCATGTGGGTATTTTTTGCTGTTCTGGCACCATAGGGGCTTCCTAAATGCGACATGCCCCCCGAGCAAAATTTGCTCTCAAAAAGCCAAATATGACTCCTTCTCTTCTGAGCATTGTAGTTCACCCATAGTGCACTTCAGGTCAACTTATGGGGTACCTCCATACTCAGAAGAGAAGGGGTTACAAATATTGGGGGGTATTTCCTGCTATTGACCCTTGGAAAAATGTGAAATTTGGGGGGAAACACACATTTTAGTGAAAAAAAAAAAATTTTTTTACATATGCAAAAGTCGTGAAACACCTGTGGGGTATTAAGGCTCACTTTATTCCTTGTTACGTACCTCAAGGGGTCTAGTTTCCAAAATGGTATGCCATGTGAGGGTTTTTTGCTGTTCTGGCACCATAAGGGCTTCCTAAATGCAACATGCCCCCAAAAACCATTTCAGAAAAACGTACTCTCCAAAATCCCCTTATCGCTCCTTCCCTTCTGAGCCCTCTACTGCGCCCGCCGAACACTTTACATAGACATATGAGGTATGTGCTTACTCGAGAGAAATCAGGCTACAAATATAAGTATACATTTTCTCCTTTTACCCCTTGTAAAAATTTAAAAATTGGGTCTACAAGAACATGCGAGTGTAAAAAATTAAGATTGTGAATTTTCTCCTTCACTTTGCTTCTATTCCTGTGAAACACCTAAAGGGTTAAAATGATAACTGAATGTCATTTTGAATACTTTGGGGGGTGCAGTTTTTATAATGGGGTCTTTTGTGGGGTATTTCTAATAAGAAGACCCTTCAAATCCACTTCAAACCTGAACTGGTCCCTGAAAAATAGTGAGTTTGAAAATTTTGTGAAAAATTGGAAAATTGCTGCTGAACTTTGAAGCCCTCTGGTGTCTTCCAAAAGTAAAAACTCATCACTTTTATGATGCAGACATAAAGTAGACATATTGTATATGTGAATAAAAAAATTTTTTATTTGTAATATACATTTTCCTTACAAGCAGAGAGCTTCAAAGTTAGAAAAATGCAAAATTTTCAAATTTTTCATCAAATTTTAGGATTTTTCACAAGGAAAGGATGCAAGTTACCACAAAAATTTACCACCATGATAAAGTAGAATATGTCACGAAAAAACTATCTCATAATCAGAATGTTATTAATGTTTAAAGTGACAGTGGTCAGATGTGCAAAAAACGCTCTGGTCCTTAAGGCCAAAATGGGCTTGGTCCTGAAGGGGTTAATCTGGCCCTGCCTGAAGGAGAGATCTACTTCAAGGACATAGAGAGGGGAGAAACTAAAACTAGGGAGAACACCCAAATATGAACATCTGAGCTCATCACAAGACAGAAGAAGAAACGACAGAGGAGATTTGACCTAGCTCCTAGAAGCTACCTAAAGGGTGGCGCTATGAAAAGTCAGGGGGAAAATATTTTCCCATAGTCCTCTCTTTTCTTATCACTGGCTATGACTATAGGTGTTTCCATGGACTTCTGGCAGCCATCTCTCCATTATCCAGAAGTGCAACTACATTTAGTCTGGGTAAGATACAAAGGTTTCTTATTTAATTAAGTTATCTAATTTATACAGTGTAAGGCAGTATTATATTCAGAGGGTACAGTATGTGGCTGTATTATATTCAGGGGGAACAGTGTGTTGCAGTATTATATTGAGGGGTTAAGTGTGTGGCATGGTCATATTCATAGTTTGTGGCAACATTATATTCAGTGGGTAAAATGTGTGACAGTGTTATATTTAGAGGGCACAGCATGTGGCAGTATTATATTTCGGTGGCACAGCATGTGGCAGGGGTATATTCATTGAGATCATTAAGAATAAGAAATGCCATGAAATATACTTTTATTCAAGTCAATAAAAAAAAAACAAATTCAATAATGTGATCCCAAAAATCATAAATGCATTAAAAAAAAAAAAAAGAGAACTAACTGAAGTAGTAGTTGAACCACCGCAGCACATACGTATTCCAATGCTGTTATATATAAGGTGAATATACAGAGTACCTAATTATACATAGTGACTCATCAGATATAATAAACTACCTTAAATCATTACCAGTAGATACAAAAAAGCAACTCCCTCTCGACACGTTTCTACTGATCGTTATGACAGCATCATCAGGAGAAAAAATGTGAAGTTACACCATCTAAATATTTACCAGATAGGCTCGTAAAAATGAATATAAAACCCTGCCTAGTTTTCTTAGTGGCGAAACACAGTACTCCGGGGTGAGTTAATATTTGTAAACATCAGTTGTTGTAAACATATCAATTGTAAACATCGGGTAATGTAAACTCAAGGACTCAATATATTGCACAACAACCTGGTACTTATGTATGGTACTATTGCACATATATAATGTATTGCACACCAATCATTATACTCTGCCACAGCTGGGATCGGAAGTGGAGCTCCACTGCACGCTGCTTCATTGTACCTACCTTGGGTAGATCGTGAGTAGTGGGGTGCATGCTGCATTGCAAGTACCCAGCATAAACTGTTATTATCAGGTGCTACTCGGATTGTTTTGGGACTTGCAATAAACTCACCTAATACGTGTAATAATTGGTGTGCGATACATTATATATGTGCAATAGTACCATACATGAGCACCAATAGAAGAAATGGAAGACGGCACTCCGGTATTGGTGTCCAAATTCAAGAAAGGTGGTTTATTGATCCCAATACATACAAAATGATGCAACGTTTTGACCTAACAATAAGGTCTTTATCAAGCACTTAATAAAGACCTTATTGTTAGGTCGAAACGTTGCATCATTTTGTATGTATTGGGATCAATAAACCACCTTTCTTGAATTTGGACACCAATACAGGAGTGCCGTCTTCCATTTCTTCTATTGGTACGTTTGCCTTGGTCAAGCTTGAGGTCGGGCACCCACTAACCCTTGTAAGGGTTTGAACACTGTGCATCTCCCATCTTTTGTATTGGATACATGAGCACCAGGTTGTTGTGCAGTATATTGAGTCCTTGTGTTTACATTACCCGATGTTTACAATTGATATGTTTACAACACCTGATGTTTACAAATATTAACTCAACCCGGGGCACTGTGTTTATTAAGAAAACTAGGCGGGGGGGGGGGGGGGGGGTTATATTAATTTTAGTGAACCTATCTGGTAAATATCTAGAGGGTGTCACTTTACATTTTTTCTCCTGATAACGCTGATATTACGATCAGTAGAAATGTGTTGAGAGTGTGTTACTTGATTGAATCTATTGGTAGCGATTTTAGGTGGTTTATTATAACTGATAAGTCACTTTGTATAATAAGGTACTCACTATATAGGGTGGGCCATTTATATGGATACACCTTAATAAAATGGGAATGGTTGGTGATATTAACTTCCTGTTTGTGGCACATTAGTATATGTGAGGGGGAAAACTTTTCAAGATGGGTGGTGACCATGGCGGACATTTTGAAGTCGGCCATTTTGAATCCAACTTTTGTTTTTTCAATAGGAAGAGGGTCATGTGGCACATCAAACTTATTGGGACATTCACAAGAAAAACAATGATATGTTTGGTTTTAACGTAACTTTATTCTTTCATGAGTTATTTACAAGTTTCTGACCACTTATAAAATGTGTTCAATGTGCTGCCCATTGTGTTGGATTGTCAATGCAACCCTCTTCTCCCACTCTTCACACACTGATAGCAACACCGCAGGAGAAATGCTAGCACAGGCTTCCAGTATCCGTAGTTTCAGGTGCTGCAGAATGGGCAAAACAAAAAATGGAACAGGACCCTCAGTTAACGCAGAAAATTTTGTTCAGTAATGAGGCAAACTTTTATGTGAATAGTGAAGTTAACAACCAAACCACCGCTATTGGTCTGACACTAACCCACATTGGATAGATCCCTCCAAGACTGTTGAAACACAAAAATTGATGGTATGGTGTGGTATATGGGGTACAAAGATAGATAGTGGGGCCATTCTTCATCAATGGAAACCTCAAGGCCACTGGATATGCGAAATTGCTACATGATGATGTGTTTCCCTCTTTATGCACTGAAGCTGGCATGTTCCCTGACTTTTTCCTGGAAAGTGGATTGGTCATCGTGGGCCAGTTGAATGGCCCCCAAGGTCTCCCGATCTGACCCCCTTAGACTTTTATCTTTTGGGTCATCTGAAGGCAATTGTCTATGCTGTGAAGATACGAGATGTGCAGCACCTGAAACTACGGATACTGGAGGCCTGTGCTAGCATTTCTCCTGCGGTGTATATAGTAGTATATAGCAGTGTATACGGATACTGGAAGCCTGTGCTAGCATTTCTCCTGCGGTGTATATAGCAGTGTATACGGATACTGGAAGCCTGTGCTAGCATTTCTCCTGCTGTGTATATAGTAGTATATAGCAGTGTATACGGATACTGGAAGCCTGTGCTAGCATTTCTCCTGCAGTGTATATAGTAGTATATAGCAGTGTATACGGATACTGGAAGCCTGTGCTAGCATTTCTCCTGCGGTGTATATAGTAGTATATAGCAGTGTATACGGATACTGGAAGCCAGTGCTAGCATTTCTCCTGCGGTGTATATAGTAGTATATAGCAGTGTATACGGATACTGGAAGCCTGTGCTAGCATTTCTCCTGCGGTGTATATAGTAGTATATAGCAGTGTATACGGATACTGGAAGCCTGTGCTAGCATTTCTCCTGCAGTGTATATAGTAGTATATAGCAGTGTATACGGATACTGGAAGCCTGTGCTAGCATTTCTCCTGCGGTGTATATAGCAGTGTATAGCAGTGTATATGGATACTGGAAGCCTGTGCTAGCATTTCTCCTGCGGTGTATATAGCAGTGTATAGCAGTGTATATGGATACTGGAAGCCTGTGCTAGCATTTCTCCTGCGGTGTTGCTATCAGTGTGTGAAGAGTGGGAGAAGAGGGTTGCATTGACAATCCAACACAATGGGCAGCACATTGAACACATTTTATAAGTGGTCAGAAACTTGTAAATAACTAATGAAAGAATAAAGTTACGTTAAAACCAAGCACATCATTGTTTTTCTTGTGAAATTCCCAATACGTTTGATGTGTCACATGACCGTCTTCCTATTGAAAAAAACAAAAGTTGGATTCAAAATGTCCGACTTCATAATATCACCAGCCATTCCCATTTTATTAATATGTATCCATATAAATGTCCCACCCTGTATATTCACCTTATACATAACTGCCGTGGAGTACTTATGTGCTGCGGTGGTTCAACTACTACTTCAGTTCCTTTATTTTTTTTTTAGGACCACGTTATTGAATTTGGTGGTTTTTAATTGACTTGAATAAAAGTATGTTTTATGGCACTTATTATTTTATTTGGTATTTGAGACTGGCCACGAAGTTATCCCTAGAGAAGGCAGACAGTAGGCTGTAGAACTGTCCTTTATACTTGATTTACAGTTCATAAAGAGGATGAGGATCTGCTGAAAAAGTTAGGAGCCAACAATATCCGGGCATGAAACTCTGCAAGTTGTAGTTTTGTAATAGCTAGAGGCAACTTGGTTGGGTAACAATGTCTTACACTCTCTCCAAATCTATATTATTTATATTTTTATTTATTTTCATTTTCATTTTTTGTTTATTGAAATGTTACATAAACAATGACAAATAAACCATAATGAGCATTCATTATCTTATAGAACAAAGGCAAGTAGTCAAACTGTACAGGAATACAGGGCAAACAGATCAGAACAAGGCGTTCCCAAAAACACAGCAATAAGTACAAATAAAACAAAAACAATACTAAAGAGGAAATTAACCAGTTGCAATCATAGCCTCAAAGACAAGACGAAGAACCCAAGAGAAAGGGGGTGTACTCTTAGCAGCCGTCCTGGATCGCACCATACTGGTACAGTAATAAAGGGGACCCGCAATTCTTCTGTAACAGTGCCTAACCAGGTGATAAGGCTCTAGGGGTCACAGTATTTTATATACACTCACTGGCCACTTTATCAGGTACACCTGTTCACCTGTTTTTTTTCACACAAATAGCTAATCTGACGATCACAAGGCAGCAATTTAATGCATTAAGGCATGTAGACATGGTTAAGACAACTTGCTGGTGTTCAAACAGAGAATCAAATTGGTAGGAAATGGGGTATTTAAGTAACTGTTGTATGGTTGTGTGGTGTCCTGGTACCGGTAGGATCCCCCTAGTGGGATAACCCCTTGTCACCTCTTCCTTCTTTAATTTTATGTGTTTGATGTATATAATTTGTATATAATATAGATATGTATAGTACTTCCAGGACCTTAGGTCACATGACTACTAGGCCTACTGTTATGTTAAGCTTAAGGACCTTCCAGGTCACGTGAGTGGGTCACATGATGTACCACAATGCTTTGTGAAAGGACTGACAGTTGGTGGGACCCAATAAGCTATGAGCCTGCCCCCTTGATATATAAGGGCGCTGTATCCAATCCTCACTCTCTTCGCTCCATGCTCATACACATTAGAAGTCATATAATCCGTCAGTGTTGGCATTATCTGCTTCTTACACAGTATCTCCCATAAGTGAGTCCACCCCTCACATTATATATATAGTATCTCCCATAAGTGAGTCTACCCCTCACATTATATATATATATATATATATATATATATATATATATACAGTATCTCCCATAAGTGAGTCCACCCCTCACATTATATATACAGTATATCCCATAAGTGAGTCCATCCCTCACATTATATATACAGTATCTCCCATAAGTGAGTCCACCCCTCACATTTTATATACAGTATCTCCCATAAGTGAGTCCACCCCTCACATTTTATATACAGTATCTCCCATAAGTGAGTCCACCCCTCACATTATATATACAGTATCTCCCATAAGTGACTCCACCCCTCACATTATATATACAGTATCTCCCATAAGTGAGTCTACCCCTCACATTATATATATATATATATATATATATATATATATATATATATATATATACAGTATCTCCCATAAGTGAGTCCACCCCTCACATTATATACAGTATCTCCCATAAGTGAGTCCACCCCTCACATTATATATACAGTATATCCCATAAGTGAGTCCATCCCTCACATTATATATACAGTATCTCCCATAAGTGAGTCCAACCCTCACATTATATATACAGTATCTCCCATAAGTGAGTCCACCCCTCACATTATATACAGTATCTCCCATAAGTGAGTCCACCCCTCACATTATATATACAGTATCTCCCATGAGTGACTCCACCCCTCACATTATATATACAGTATATCCCATAAGTGAGTCCATCCCTCACATTATATATACAGTATCTCCCATAAGTGAGTCCACCCCTCACATTATATATACAGTATCTCCCATAAGTGAGTCCACCCCTCACATTATATACAGTATCTCCCATAAGTGAGTCCACCCCTCACATTATATACAGTATCTACCATAAGTGAGTCCACCCCTCACATTATATACAGTATCTACCATAAGTGAGTCCACCCCTCACATTATATATACAGTATCTCCCATAAGTGAGTCCACCCCTCACATTATATATACAGTATCTCCCATAAGTGAGTCCACCCCTCACATTATATATACAGTATCTCCCATAAGTGAGTCCACCCCTCACATTATATACAGTATCTACCATAAGTGAGTCCACCCCTCACATTATATATACAGTATCTCCCATAAGTGAGTCCACCCCTCACATTATATATACAGTATCTCCCATAAGTGACTTCACCCCTCACATTATATATACAGTATCTCCCATAAGTGAGTCCACCCCTCACATTATATATACAGTATCTCCCATAAGTGAGTCCACCCCTCACATTATATATACAGTATCTCCCATAAGTGACTTCACCCCTCACATTATATATACAGTATCTCCCATAAGTGAGTCCACCCCTCACATTATATACAGTATCTCCCATAAGTGAGTCCACCCCTCACATTATATATACAGTATCTCCCATAAGTGAGTCCACCCCTCACATTATATACAGTATCTACCATAAGTGAGTCCACCCCTCACATTATATACAGTATCTCCCATAAGTGAGTCCACCCCTCACATTATATATAGAGTATCCCCCATAAGTGAGCTCACTCCTCACATTATATATATATACAGTGTCTCCTATAAGTGAGTCCACCCTCACATTATAGACAGTATCTCGCATAAGTTAGTCCACCCCTCACATTATATACAGTATCTCCCATAAGTGAGTCCACCCCTCTGATTATATACAGTATCTCCCATAAGTTAGTCCACCCCTCACATTATATACAGTATCTCCCATAAGTGAGTCCACCCCTCACATTATATATACAGTATATCCCATAAGTGAGTCCATCCCTCACATTATATATACAGTATCTCCCATAAGTGAGTCCAACCCTCACATTATATATACAGTATCTCCCATAAGTGAGTCCACCCCTCACATTATATATACAGTATATCCCATAAGTGAGTCCACCCCTCACATTATATATACAGTATCTCCCATGAGTGACTTCACCCCTCACATTATATATACAATATCTCCAATAAGTGAGTCCACCCCTCACATTATATATACAGTATATCCCTTAAGTGACTTCACCCCTCACATTATATATACAGTATATCCCATAAGTGAGTCCATCCCTCACATTATATATACAGTATCTCCCATAAGTGAGTCCACCCCTCACATTATATATACAGTATCTCCCATAAGTGAGTCCACCCCTCACATTATATACAGTATCTCCCATAAGTGAGTCCACCCCTCACATTATATACAGTATCTACCATAAGTGAGTCCACCCCTCACATTATATACAGTATCTACCATAAGTGAGTCCACCCCTCACATTATATATACAGTATCTCCCATAAGTGAGTCCACCCCTCACATTATATATACAGTATCTCCCATAAGTAACTTCACCCCTCACATTATATATACAGTATCTCCCATAAGTGAGTCCACCCCTCACATTATATACAGTATCTACCATAAGTGAGTCCACCCCTCACATTATATACAGTATCTCCCATAAGTGAGTCCACCCCTCACATTATATATACAGTATCTCCCATAAGTGACTTCACCCCTCACATTATATATACAGTATCTCCCATAAGTGAGGCCACCCCTCACATTATATATACAGTATCTCCCATAAGTGAGTCCACCCCTCACATTATATACAGTATCTACCATAAGTGAGTCCACCCCTCACATTATATATACAGTATCTCCCATAAGTGAGTCCACCCCTCACATTATATATACAGTATCTCCCATAAGTGACTTCACCCCTCACATTATATATACAGTATCTCCCATAAGTGAGTCCACCCCTCACATTATATATACAGTATCTCCCATAAGTGAGTCCACCCCTCACATTATATATACAGTATCTCCCATAAGTGACTTCACCCCTCACATTATATATACAGTATCTCCCATAAGTGAGTCCACCCCTCACATTATATACAGTATCTCCCATAAGTGAGTCCACCCCTCACATTATATATACAGTATCTCCCATAAGTGAGTCCACCCCTCACATTATATACAGTATCTACCATAAGTGAGTCCACCCCTCACATTATATACAGTATCTCCCATAAGTGAGTCCACCCCTCACATTATATATAGAGTATCCCCCATAAGTGAGCTCACTCCTCACATTATATATATATACAGTGTCTCCTATAAGTGAGTCCACCCTCACATTATAGACAGTATCTCGCATAAGTTAGTCCACCCCTCACATTATATACAGTATCTCCCATAAGTGAGTCCACCCCTCTGATTATATACAGTATCTCCCATAAGTTAGTCCACCCCTCACATTATATACAGTATCTCCCATAAGTGAGTCCACCCCTCACATTATATATACAGTATCTCCCATAAGTGAGTCCACCCCTCACATTATATATACAGTATATCCCATAAGTGAGTCCATCCCTCACATTATATATACAGTATCTCCCATAAGTGAGTCCAACCCTCACATTATATATACAGTATCTCCCATAAGTGAGTCCACCCCTCACATTATATATACAGTATATCCCATAAGTGAGTCCACCCCTCACATTATATATACAGTATCTCCCATGAGTGACTTCACCCCTCACATTATATATACAATATCTCCAATAAGTGAGTCCACCCCTCACATTATATATACAGTATATCCCTTAAGTGACTTCACCCCTCACATTATATATACAGTATATCCCATAAGTGAGTCCATCCCTCACATTATATATACAGTATCTCCCATAAGTGAGTCCACCCCTCACATTATATATACAGTATCTCCCATAAGTGAGTCCACCCCTCACATTATATACAGTATCTCCCATAAGTGAGTCCACCCCTCACATTATATACAGTATCTACCATAAGTGAGTCCACCCCTCACATTATATACAGTATCTACCATAAGTGAGTCCACCCCTCACATTATATATACAGTATCTCCCATAAGTGAGTCCACCCCTCACATTATATATACAGTATCTCCCATAAGTAACTTCACCCCTCACATTATATATACAGTATCTCCCATAAGTGAGTCCACCCCTCACATTATATACAGTATCTACCATAAGTGAGTCCACCCCTCACATTATATACAGTATCTCCCATAAGTGAGTCCACCCCTCACATTATATATACAGTATCTCCCATAAGTGACTTCACCCCTCACATTATATATACAGTATCTCCCATAAGTGAGGCCACCCCTCACATTATATATACAGTATCTCCCATAAGTGAGTCCACCCCTCACATTATATATACAGTATCTCCCATAAGTGAGTCGACCCCTCACATTATATATACAGTATCTCCCATAAGTGAGTCCACCCCTCACATTATATACAGTATCTCCCATAAGTGAGTCCACCCCTCACATTATATATACAGTATCTCCAATAAGTGAGTCCACCCCTCACATTATATACAGTATCTACCATAAGTGAGTCCACCCCTCACATTATATACAGTATCTCCCATAAGTGAGTCCACCCCTCACATTATATACAGAGTATACCCCATAAGTGAGTTCACTCCTCACATTATATATATATACAGTGTCTCCTATAAGTGAGTCCACCCTCACATTATAGACAGTATCTCGCATAAGTTAGTCCACCCCTCACATTATATACAGTATCTCCCATAAGTGAGTCCACCCCTCTGATTATATACAGTATCTCCCATAAGTTAGTCCACCCCTCACATTATATACAGTATCTCCCATAAGTGAGTCCACCCCTCACATTATATATACAGTATATCCCATAAGTGAGTCCATCCCTCACATTATATATACAGTATCTCCCATAAGTGAGTCCAACCCTCACATTATATATACAGTATCTCCCATAAGTGAGTCCACCCCTCACATTATATATACAGTATCTCCCATGAGTGACTCCACCCCTCACATTATATATACAGTATATCCCATAAGTGAGTCCATCCCTCACATTATATATACAGTATCTCCCATAAGTGAGTCCACCCCTCACATTATATATACAGTATCTCCCATAAGTGAGTCCACCCCTCACATTATATACAGTATCTCCCATAAGTGAGTCCACCCCTCACATTATATACAGTATCTACCATAAGTGAGTCCACCCCTCACATTATATATACAGTATCTCCCATAAGTAACTTCACCCCTCACATTATATATACAGTATCTCCCATAAGTGAGTCCACCCCTCACATTATATACAGTATCTACCATAAGTGAGTCCACCCCTCACATTATATATACAGTATCTCCCATAAGTGAGTCCACCCCTCACATTATATATACAGTATCTCCCATAAGTGACTTCACCCCTCACATTATATATACAGTATCTCCCATAAGTGAGTCCACCCCTCACATTATATATACAGTATCTCCCATAAGTGACTTCACCCCTCACATTATATATACAGTATCTCCCATAAGTGAGGCCACCCCTCACATTATATATACAGTATCTCCCATAAGTGAGTCCACCCCTCACATTATATATACAGTATCTCCCATAAGTGAGTCGACCCCTCACATTATATATACAGTATCTCCCATAAGTGAGTCCACCCCTCACATTATATACAGTATCTCCCATAAGTGAGTCCACCCCTCACATTATATATACAGTATCTCCAATAAGTGAGTCCACCCCTCACATTATATACAGTATCTACCATAAGTGAGTCCACCCCTCACATTATATACAGTATCTCCCATAAGTGAGTCCACCCCTCACATTATATATAGAGTATACCCCATAAGTGAGTTCACTCCTCACATTATATATATATACAGTGTCTCCTATAAGTGAGTCCACCCTCACATTATAGACAGTATCTCGCATAAGTTAGTCCACCCCTCACATTATATACAGTATCTCCCATAAGTGAGTCCACCCCTCTGATTATATACAGTATCTCCCATAAGTTAGTCCACCCCTCACATTATATACAGTATCTCCCATAAGTGAGTCCACCCCTCACATTATATATACAGTATATCCCATAAGTGAGTCCATCCCTCACATTATATATACAGTATCTCCCATAAGTGAGTCCAACCCTCACATTATATATACAGTATCTCCCATAAGTGAGTCCACCCCTCACATTATATATACAGTATCTCCCATGAGTGACTCCACCCCTCACATTATATATACAGTATATCCCATAAGTGAGTCCATCCCTCACATTATATATACAGTATCTCCCATAAGTGAGTCCACCCCTCACATTATATATACAGTATCTCCCATAAGTGAGTCCACCCCTCACATTATATACAGTATCTCCCATAAGTGAGTCCACCCCTCACATTATATACAGTATCTACCATAAGTGAGTCCACCCCTCACATTATATACAGTATCTACCATAAGTGAGTCCACCCCTCACATTATATATACAGTATCTCCCATAAGTGAGTCCACCCCTCACATTATATATACAGTATCTCCCATAAGTAACTTCACCCCTCACATTATATATACAGTATCTCCCATAAGTGAGTCCACCCCTCACATTATATATACAGTATCTCCCATAAGTGAGTCCACCCCTCACATTATATACAGTATCTACCATAAGTGAGTCCACCCCTCACATTATATATACAGTATCTCCCATAAGTGAGTCCACCCCTCACATTATATATACAGTATCTCCCATAAGTGACTTCACCCCTCACATTATATATACAGTATCTCCCATAAGTGAGTCCACCCCTCACATTATATATACAGTATCTCCCATAAGTGACTTCACCCCTCACATTATATATACAGTATCTCCCATAAGTGAGGCCACCCCTCACATTATATATACAGTATCTCCCATAAGTGAGTCCACCCCTCACATTATATATACAGTATCTCCCATAAGTGAGTCGACCCCTCACATTATATATACAGTATCTCCCATAAGTGAGTCCACCCCTCACATTATATACAGTATCTCCCATAAGTGAGTCCACCCCTCACATTATATATACAGTATCTCCAATAAGTGAGTCCACCCCTCACATTATATACAGTATCTACCATAAGTGAGTCCACCCCTCACATTATATACAGTATCTCCCATAAGTGAGTCCACCCCTCACATTATATATAGAGTATACCCCATAAGTGAGTTCACTCCTCACATTATATATATATACAGTGTCTCCTATAAGTGAGTCCACCCTCACATTATAGACAGTATCTCGCATAAGTTAGTCCACCCCTCACATTATATACAGTATCTCCCATAAGTGAGTCCACCCCTCTGATTATATACAGTATCTCCCATAAGTTAGTCCACCCCTCACATTATATACAGTATCTCCCATAAGTGAGTCCACCCCTCACATTATATATACAGTATATCCCATAAGTGAGTCCATCCCTCACATTATATATACAGTATCTCCCATAAGTGAGTCCAACCCTCACATTATATATACAGTATCTCCCATAAGTGAGTCCACCCCTCACATTATATATACAGTATCTCCCATGAGTGACTCCACCCCTCACATTATATATACAGTATATCCCATAAGTGAGTCCATCCCTCACATTATATATACAGTATCTCCCATAAGTGAGTCCACCCCTCACATTATATATACAGTATCTCCCATAAGTGAGTCCACCCCTCACATTATATACAGTATCTCCCATAAGTGAGTCCACCCCTCACATTATATACAGTATCTACCATAAGTGAGTCCACCCCTCACATTATATACAGTATCTACCATAAGTGAGTCCACCCCTCACATTATATATACAGTATCTCCCATAAGTGAGTCCACCCCTCACATTATATATACAGTATCTCCCATAAGTAACTTCACCCCTCACATTATATATACAGTATCTCCCATAAGTGAGTCCACCCCTCACATTATATATACAGTATCTCCCATAAGTGAGTCCACCCCTCACATTATATACAGTATCTACCATAAGTGAGTCCACCCCTCACATTATATATACAGTATCTCCCATAAGTGAGTCCACCCCTCACATTATATATACAGTATCTCCCATAAGTGACTTCACCCCTCACATTATATATACAGTATCTCCCATAAGTGAGTCCAACCCTCACATTATATATACAGTATCTCCCATAAGTGAGTCCACCCCTCACATTATATATACAGTATCTCCCATAAGTGACTTCACCCCTCACATTATATATACAGTATCTCCTATAAGTGAGTCCACCCCTCACATTATATATACAGTATCTCCCATAAGTGAGTCCACCCCTCACATTATATACAGTATCTCCCATAAGTGAGTCCACCCCTCACATTATATATACAGTATCTCCCATAAGTGAGTCCACCCCTCACATTATATACAGTGTCTCCCATAAGTGAGTCCACCCCTCACATTATATATACAGTATTTCCCATAAGTGAGTCCAACCCTCACATTATATATACAGTATCTCCCATAAGTGACTCCACCCCTAACATTATATATACAGTATATCCCATAAGTGAGTCCACCCCTTACATTATATATACAGTATCTCCCATAAGTGAGTCCACCCCTCACATTATATATACAGTATCTCCCATAAGTGAGTACACCCCTCACATTATATATACAGTATCTCCCATGAGTGACTCCACCCCTCACATTATATATACAGTATATCCCATAAGTGAGTCCATCCCTCACATTATATATACAGTATCTCCCATAAGTGAGTCCACCCCTCACATTATATATACAGTATCTCCCATAAGTGAGTCCACCCCTCACATTATATACAGTATCTCCCATAAGTGAGTCCACCCCTCACATTATATACAGTATCTACCATAAGTGAGTCCACCCCTCACATTATATACAGTATCTACCATAAGTGAGTCCACCCCTCACATTATATATACAGTATCTCCCATAAGTGAGTCCACCCCTCACATTATATATACAGTATCTCCCATAAGTGACTTCACCCCTCACATTATATATACAGTATCTACCATAAGTGAGTCCACCCCTCACATTATATATACAGTATCTCCCATAAGTGAGTCCACCCCTCACATTATATATACAGTATCTCCCATAAGTGACTTCACCCCTCACATTATATATACAGTATCTCCCATAAGTGAGTCCACCCCTCACATTATATATACAGTATCTCCCATAAGTGACTCCACCCCTCACATTATATATACAGTATCTCCCATAAGTGAATCCACCCCTCACATTATATATACAGTATCTCCCATAAGTGAGTCCACCCCTCACATTATATACAGTATCTACCATAAGTGAGTCCACCCCTCACATTATATATACAGTATCTCCCATAAGTGAGTCCACCCCTCACATTATATATACAGTATCTCCCATAAGTGACTTCACCCCTCACATTATATATACAGTATCTCCCATAAGTGAGTCCACCCCTCACATTATATATACAGTATCTCCCATAAGTGAGTCCACCCCTCACATTATATACAGTATCTCCCATAAGTGAGTCCACCCCTCACATTATATATACAGTATCTCCCATAAGTGAGTCCACCCCTCACATTATATACAGTATCTCCCATAAGTGAGTCCACCCCTCACATTATATACAGTATCTCCCATAAGTGAGTCCACCCCTCACATTATATATACAGTATCTCCCATAAGTGACTCCACCCCTCACATTATATATACAGTATCTCCCATAAGTGACTCCACCCCTCACATTATATATACAGTATCTCCCATAAGTGAGTCCACCCCTCACATTATATATACAGTATCTCCCATAAGTGAGTCCACCCCTCACATTATATACAGTATATCCCATAAGTGAGTCCACCCCTCACATTATATATACAGTATATTCCATAAGTGAGTCCACCCCTCACATTATATATACAGTATCTCCCATAAGTGACTTCACCCCTCACATTATATATACAGTATATCCCATAAGTGAGTCCAACTCTCACATTATATATACAGTATCTCCCATAAGTGAGTCCACCCCTCACATTATATATACAGTATCTCCCATAAGTGAGTCCAACCCTCACATTATATATACAGTATCTCCCATAAGTGAGTCCACCCCTCACATTATATATACAGTATCTCCCATGAGTGACTCCACCCCTCACATTATATATACAGTATATCCCATAAGTGAGTCCATCCCTCACATTATATATACAGTATCTCCCATAAGTGAGTCCACCCCTCACATTATATATACAGTATCTCCCATAAGTGAGTCCACCCCTCACATTATATACAGTATCTCCCATAAGTGAGTCCACCCCTCACATTATATACAGTATCTACCATAAGTGAGTCCACCCCTCACATTATATACAGTATCTACCATAAGTGAGTCCACCCCTCACATTATATATACAGTATCTCCCATAAGTGAGTCCACCCCTCACATTATATATACAGTATCTCCCATAAGTAACTTCACCCCTCACATTATATATACAGTATCTCCCATAAGTGAGTCCACCCCTCACATTATATATACAGTATCTCCCATAAGTGAGTCCACCCCTCACATTATATACAGTATCTACCATAAGTGAGTCCACCCCTCACATTATATATACAGTATCTCCCATAAGTGAGTCCACCCCTCACATTATATACAGTATCTCCCATAAGTGAGTCCACCCCTCACATTATATATACAGTATCTCCCATAAGTGACTCCACCCCTCACATTATATATACAGTATCTCCCATAAGTGAGTCCACCCCTCACATTATATATACAGTATCTCCCATAAGTGACTTCACCCCTCACATTATATATACAGTATCTCCCATAAGTGAGTCCACCCCTCACATTATATATACAGTATCTCCCATAAGTGAGTCCACCCCTCACATTATATATACAGTATCTCCCATAAGTGAGTCCACCCCTCACATTATATATACAGTATCTCCCATAAGTGACTTCACCCCTCACATTATATATACAGTATCTCCCATAAGTGAGTCCACCCCTCACATTATATATACAGTATCTCCCATAAGTGAGTCCACCCCTCACATTATATATACAGTATCTCCCATAAGTGAGTCCACCCCTCACATTATATATACAGTATCTCCCATAAGTGACTTCACCCCTCACATTATATATACAGTATCTCCCATAAGTGAGTCTACCCCTCACATTATATATACAGTATCTCCCATAAGTGACTCCACCCCTCACATTATATATACAGTATCTCCTATAAGAGAGTCCACCCCTCACATTATATACAGTATCTCCCATAAGTGAGTCCACCCCTCACATTATATATACAGTATCTCCCATAAGTGAGTCCACCCCTCACATTATATATACAGCATCTCCCATAAGTGAGTCCACCCCTCACATTATATATACAGTATCTACCATAAGTGAGTCCACCCCTCACATTATATATACAGTATCTCCCATAAGTGAGTCCACCCCTCACATTATATACAGTATCTACCATAAGTGAGTCCACCCCTCACATTATATACAGTATCTACCATAAGTGAGTCCACCCCTCACATTATATATACAGTATCTCCCATAAGTGAGTCCACCCCTCACATTATATATACAGTATCTCCCATAAGTGAGTCCACCCCTCACATTATATATACAGTATCTCCCATAAGTGACTTCACCCCTCACATTATATATACAGTATCTCCCATAAGTGAGTCTACCCCTCACATTATATATACAGTATCTCCCATAAGTGACTCCACCCCTCACATTATATATACAGTATCTCCTATAAGAGAGTCCACCCCTCACATTATATACAGTATCTCCCATAAGTGAGTCCACCCCTCACATTATATATACAGTATATCCCATAAGTGAGTCCATCCCTCACATTATAAATACAGTATCTCCCATAAGTGAGTCCACCCCTCACATTATATATACAGTATCTCCCATAAGTGAGTCCACCCCTCACATTATATACAGTATCTCCCATAAGTGAGTCCACCCCTCACATTATATACAGTATCTACCATAAGTGAGTCCACCCCTCACATTATATACAGTATCTACCATAAGTGAGTCCACCCCTCACATTATATATACAGTATCTCCCATAAGTGAGTCCACCCCTCACATTATATATACAGTATCTCCCATAAGTGAGTCCACCCCTCACATTATATACAGTATCTCCCATAAGTGAGTCCACCCCTCACATTATATATACAGTATCTCCCATAAGTGAGTCCACCCCTCACATTATATACAGTATCTACCATAAGTGAGTCCACCCCTCACATTATATACAGTATCTACCATAAGTGAGTCCACCCCTCACATTATATATACAGTATCTCCCATAAGTGAGTCCACCCCTCACATTATATATACAGTATCTCCCATAAGTGAGTCCACCCCTCACATTATATACAGTATCTACCATAAGTGAGTCCACCCCTCACATTATATACAGTATCTCCCATAAGTGAGTCCACCCCTCACATTATATATACAGTATCTACCATAAGTGAGTCCACCCCTCACATTATATATACAGTATCTCCCATAAGTGAGTCCACCCCTCACATTATATATACAGTATCTCCCATAAGTAACTTCACCCCTCACATTATATATACAGTATCTCCCATAAGTGAGTCCACCCCTCACATTATATATACAGTATCTCCCATAAGTGAGTCCACCCCTCACATTATATACAGTATCTACCATAAGTGAGTCCACCCCTCACATTATATATACAGTATCTCCCATAAGTGAGTCCACCCCTCACATTATATACAGTATCTCCCATAAGTGAGTCCACCCCTCACATTATATATACAGTATCTCCTATAAGTGAGTCCACCCCTCACATTATATACAGTATCTACCATAAGTGAGTCCACCCCTCACATTATATATACAGTATCTCCCATAAGTGAGTCCACCCCTCACATTATATATACAGTATCTCCCATAAGTGACTTCACCCCTCACATTATATATACAGTATCTCCATAAGTGAGTCCAACCCTCACATTATATATACAGTATCTCCCATAAGTGAGTCCACCCCTCACATTATATATACAGTATCTCCCATAAGTGACTTCACCCCTCACATTATATATACAGTATCTCCTATAAGTGAGTCCACCCCTCACATTATATATACAGTATCTCCCATAAGTGAGTCCACCCCTCACATTATATACAGTATCTCCCATAAGTGAGTCCACCCCTCACATTATATATACAGTATCTCCCATAAGTGAGTCCACCCCTCACATTATATACAGTGTCTCCCATAAGTGAGTCCACCCCTCACATTATATATACAGTAATTTCCCATAAGTGAGTCCAACCCTCACATTATATATACAGTATCTCCCATAAGTGGACTCCACCCCTCACATTATATATACAGTATATCCCATAAGTGAGTCCACCCCTTACATTATATATACAGTATCTCCCATAAGTGAGTCCACCCCTCACATTATATATACAGTATCTCCCATAAGTGAGTACACCCCCTCACATTATATATACAGTATCTCCATGAAGTGACTCCACCCCTCACATTATATATACAGTATATCCCATAAGTGAGTCCAATCCCTCACATTATATATACAGTATCTCCCATAAGTGAGTCCACCCCTAATTATATATACAGTATCTCCCATAAGTGAGTCCACCCCTCACATTATATACAGTATCTCCCATAAGTGAGTCCACCCCTCACATTATATACAGTATCTACCATAAGTGAGTCCACCCCTCACATTATATACAGTATCTACCATAAGTGAGTCCACCCCTCACATTATATATACAGTATCTCCCATAAGTGAGTCCACCCCTCACATTATATATACAGTATCTCCCATAAGTGAGTCCACCCCTCACATTATATATACAGTATCTCCCATAAGTAACTTCACCCCTCACATTAATATATACAGTATCTCCCATAAGTGAGTCCACCCCTCACATTATATATACAGTATCTCCCATAAGTGAGTCCACCCCTCACATTATATACAGTATCTACCATAAGTGAGTCCACCCCTCACATTATATATACAGTATCTCCCATAAGTGAGTCCACCCCTCACATTATATATACAGTATCTCCCATAAGTGACTTCACCCCTCACATTATATATACAGTATCTCCCATAAGTGAGTCCACCCCCTCACATTATATATACAGTATCTCCCATAAGTGAGTCCACCCCTCACATTATATATACAGTATCTCCCATAAGTGACTTCACCCCTCACATTATATATACAGTATCTCCCATAAGTGAGTCCACCCCTCACATTATATATACAGTATCTCCCATAAGTGAGTCCACCCCTCACATTATATACAGTATCTCCCATAAGTGAGTCCACCCCTCACATTATATATACAGTATCTCCCATAAGTGAGTCCACCCCTCACATTATATACAGTATCTCCCATAAGTGAGTCCACCCCTCACATTATATATACAGTATCTCCCATAAGTGAGTCCACCCCTCACATTTATATATACAGTATCTCCCATAAGTGACTCCACCCCTCACATTATATATACAGTATCTCCCATAAGTGACGTCCACCCCTCACATTATATATACAGTATATCCCATAAGTGAGTCCACCCCTCACATTATATATACAGTATCTCCCATAAGTGAGTCCACCCCTCACATTATATATACAGTATATCCCATAAGTGAGTCCACCCCTCACATTATATATACAGTATCTCCATAAGTGAGTCCACCCCTCACATTATATATACAGTATCTCCCATAAGTGAGCTCCACCCCTCACATTATATATACAGTATCTCCCATAAGTGAGTCCAACCCCTCACATTATATATACAGTATCTCCCATAAGTGAGTCCACCCCTCACATTATATATACAGTATCTCCCATAAGTGAGTCCACCCCTCACATTATATATACAGTATCTCCCATAAGTGAGTCCACCCCTCACATTATATATACAGTATCTCCCATAAGTGAGTCCACCCCTCACATTATATATACAGTATCTCCCATAAGTGAGTCCACCCCTCACATTATATACAGTATCTCCCATAAGTGAGTCCACCCCTCACATTATATACAGTATCTCCCATAAGTGAGTCCACCCCTCACATTATATACAGTATCTACCAATAAGTGAGTCCACCCCTCACAT